>NC_060183.1:2387219-2644719 GCF_021184085.1 Oncorhynchus gorbuscha
GATGACTGTGTTCGTTAGAGACATGGACGCTGCATTCAATAACCTGCTGTCCTGAAACCTTCACCTTCACGATGACTGTGTTCGTTAGAGACATGGACGCTGCATTCAATAACCTGCTGTCCTGAAACCTTCACCTTCACGATGACTGTGTTCGTTAGAGACATGGACGCTGCATTCAATAACCTGCTGTCCTGAAACCTTCACCTTCACGATGACTGTGTTCCTTCACCTTCACGTGACTAGAGACATGGACGCTGCATTCAATAACCTGATGACTGTCCATGAAACCTTCAAACCTTCACCTTCACGATGACTGTGTTCGTTAGAGACATGGACGCTGCATTCAATAACCTGCTGTCCTGAAACCTTCACCTTCACGATGACTGTGTTCGTTAGAGACATGGACGCTGCATTCAATAACCTGCTGTCCTGAAACCTTCACCTTCACGATGACTGTGTTCGTTAGAGACATGGACGCTGCATTCAATAACCTGCTGTCCTGAAACCTTCACCTTCACGATGACTGTGTTCGTTAGAGACATGGACGCTGCATTCAATAACCTGCTGTCCTGAAACCTTCACCAAGTGACTGCCTAAGTGGATGTGTTTGAAGTTAAAGTAAATCATTTCATTAGGTCTTTAGTTACTGCCTAGTTATCTTGGCTCGTGGGCCACATCAGACCTGAAAGTCACCATGAGCTGGTTTGTCAAGTGGTTAGTAATTCCTAGTGATGTTATGTTTGATACCGGAGCTCCAAGGCAATGCTTCGGAATTGCTAAGCAGCTATCTACGAAGATGTGTGCCGATGCCTGTATCACTCTATCAGGATCCTGTCGTCAATTTTGTCCAAAGATCTTTTGATCATGTGCTTTTACAAACCTTATGTTGTAAAATGCAAGCTCCCGCTGATTTTATATTCCCCAACTGATTATAGGCTACTAAAGCCAACAATTTACCACTACAGAGTTTTGATGAAAACAGTTGGAGAATAAAAACATTTATTTGATAATCACACGCTCTTATTGCTGAGCTGCAGACTGTTAAACGTTACCCTTATTTTAGCAGGTCATTCCGATTGGCTGGACCTGGCTCCCCAGTGGGTGGGGTAGACTTTGATCTGAAGCCATTCTTGTGATTATTGTGACTTTGCCATTGTAATTGTTTGTAAACTTGTGTAGTGAAATGAATCTATGATCGTATGCTATCCATTTGTTGTTTGTATGCTGTTCTTTGTATGACATTTTAATATTTGATTATTAACCAATGATATTCGGCCACTCCTGGCCATGATTACAGACACCCGTGTCTTTTGACACTACATAAACGAGTCATCCGGCAGTGTTTGTGATTATACCCTGATGAAGACGGCTTGGCTGTCGAAATGTTGGTAATTACATTTTTGCATCTGAGCTCCTAGAGTGTGCGGCTGTCTTTTATTTTCAAATGTTCTACTCCGCTAGCCAGCACCTCGTCTTAATAGGTGTGCGTTTCTTTTTCTTCTAGATTCCCAGTGGGTGGGCCCACGACCGATAAACACTGAGAAGTATTTCTGTCTGTAATAAAGCCCTTTTGCGGGGGAAGAAGTCATTCCGATTGGCTGGACCTGGCTCTCCAGTGGGTGGGCCCATGCCCTCCCAGGCCCACCCATGGCTGGACCTGGCTCTCCAGTGGGTGGGCCCATGCCCTCCCAGGCCCTCCCAGGCCCACCCATGCCCTCCCATGCCCTCCCATGCCCTCCCAGGCCCACCCAGGCCCACCCATGGCTGGACCTGGCTCTCCAGTGGGTGGGCCCATGCCCTCCCATGCCCTCCCATGCCCTCCCAGGCCCACCCATGGCTGGACCTGGCTCTCCAGTGGGTGGGCCCATGCCCTCCCATGCCCACCCATGCCCTCCCAGGCCCTCCCATGGCTGGACCTGGCTCCCCAGTGGGTGGGCCCATGCCCTCCCAGGCCCTCCCATGGCTGGACCTGGCTCCCCAGTGGGTGGGCCAATGCCCTCCCAGGCCCACCCATGGCTGGACCTGGCTCCCCAGTGTGTGGCCCCATGCCCTCCCAGGCCCACCCATGGCTGGACCTGGCTCCCAGGTCAGGTCCATACCACTGGTGTGAACCCCACTAGAGTCAACACTCAGATATAACCCTGGTGTTAACCCCACTAGAATCAACACTCAGATATACCACTGGTGTTAACCCCACTAGAATCAACACTCAAATATAACACTGGTGTTAACCCCACTAGAATCAACACTCAGATATAACCCTGGTGTTAACCCCACTAGAATCAACACTCAGATATAACCCTGGTGTTAACCACACTAGAATCAACACTCAGATATAACCCTGGTGTTAACCCCACTAGAATCAACACTCAGATATACCCCTGGTGTTAACCCCATTAGAATCAACACTCAGATATAACACTGGTGTTAACCCCACTAGAATCAACACTCAGATATAACCCTGGTGTTAACCCCACTAGAATCAACACTCAGATATAACCCTGGTGTTAACCCCATTAGAATCAACACTCAGATATAACCCTGGTGTTAACCCCACTAGAATCAACACTCAGATATAACCCTGGTGTTACCCCCACTAGAATCAACACTCAGATATAACCCTGGTGTTACCCCCACTAGAATCAAAACACCCAGATTTTAACACCAATAAATGTGCTGTGTAGGTCATGCGGTGCCATTCCGGATGCATACTTCCTGTTGTACCAATCGACCTACTCACTGTGTCTGACAAGTAACAAAATGTCCCTTCTATGACATCAGGGACTAATCATTTCCAAGAGCTATATTTTGGTGTTCTGGCTGAGTCCCAAATACCAGTCTATTCACTATATAGTGCACTACTTTTGACCAAAGCCCTATGGACCATAGGGTGCCATTTGGAACGCAGATCCGCTGTTTCGGTATCGTTTCCTTTTTAGCACTGCGTGGCTGTTGGTGTTTTGGGTACTTCCCCATGTCTCTCTGTGGTAAACTACATGTTGTAGTTATACAGGGCTGGGATTAAACCCTCCACCCACACCCGGCTTTCATCTGTTTCTGAAATAGAACCTCAGTCAATCTCTCAGCAATGTCCTCCTCTGTATTTTATAAATAACACAGTGACATCAAGGAGCCACGTTATTATTATTAAGGACAGGGGTTTCCTCTGACCTAGCCATGGACAGTTATTATTATTATTATTATTAAGGACAGGGGTTTCCTCTGACCTAGCCATGGACAGTTATTATTATTATTAAGGACAGGGGTCTCCCCTGACCTAGCCATGGACAGTTATTATTATTATTATTATTATTAAGGACAGGGGTCTCCTCTGACCTAGTCATGGACAGTTATTATTATTATTATTATTATTATTAAGGACAGGGGTTTCCTCTGACCTAGTCATGGACAGTTATTATTATTATTATCTGACCTAGCCATGGACAGTTATTATTATTATTAAGGACAGGGGTCTCCTCTGACCTAGCCATGGACAGTTATTATTATTATTAAGGACAGGGGTCTCCTCTGACCTAGCCATGGACAGTTATTATTATTATTAAGGACAGGGGTCTCCTCTGACCTAGCCATGGACAGTTATTAATATTAAGGACAGGGGTTTCCTCTGACCTAGCCATGGACAGTTATTATTATTATTATTAAGGACAGGGGTCTCCTCTGACCTAGCCATGGACAGTTATTATTATTATTATTATTATTATTATTAAGGACAGGGGTCTCCTCTGACCTAGCCATGGACAGTTATTATTATTAAGGACAGGGGTTTCCTCTGACCTAGCCATGGACAGTTATTATTATTATTAAGGACAGGGGTCTCCTCTGACCTAGCCATGGACAGTTATTATTATTATTATTATTATTAAGGACAGGGGTTTCTCTGACCTAGTCATGGACAGTTATTATTATTAAGGACAGGGGTCTCCTCTGACCTAGCCATGGACAGTTATTATTATTAAGGACAGGGGTCTCCTCTGACCTAGCCATGGACAGTTATTATTATTAAGGACAGGGGTCTCCTCTGACCTAGCCATGGACAGTTATTATTATTATTAAGGACAGGGGTTTCCTCTGGACAGGACAGGGGTTTCCTCTGACCTAGCCATGGACAGTTATTATTATTATTAAGGACAGGGGTTTCCTCTGACCTAGCCATGGACAGTTATTATTATTATTATTAGGACAGGGGTCTCCTCTGACCTAGCCATGGACAGTTATTATTATTATTATTATTATTATTAAGACAGGGTCTCCTCTGACCTAGCCATGGACAGTTATTATTATTATTTATTAAGGACAGGGGTTTCCTCTGACCTAGCCATGGACAGTTATTATTATTATTATTATTATTATTAAGACAGGGGTTTCCTCTGACCTAGCCATGGACAGTTATTATTATTATTATTATTAAGGACAGGGGTTTCCTCTGACCTAGCCATGGACAGTTATTATTATTATTATTAAGGACAGGGGTTTCCTCTGACCTAGTCATGGACAGTTATTATTATTATTATTATTATTATTATTATTATTATTATTAAGGACAGGGGTTTCCTCTGACCTAGCCATGGACAGTTATTATTATTATTATTAAGGACAGGGGTATTATTATTAAGGACAGGGGTTTCCTCTGACCTAGTCATGGACAGTTATTATTATTATTATTATTAAGGACAGGGGTTTCCTCTGACCTAGCCATGGACAGTTATTATTATTATTATTATTATTATTATTATTAAGGACAGGGGTTTCCTCTGACCTAGTCATGGACAGTTATTATTATTATTAAGGACAGGGGTTTCCTCTGACCTAGCCAGTTATTATTATTAAGGACAGTTAGTTGGACAGTTATTATTAAGGACAGGGGTCTCCTCTGACCTAGCCATGGACAGTTATTATTATTATTATTATTAAGGACAGGGGTTTCCTCTGACCTAGTCATGGACAGTTATTATTATTATTATTAAGGACAGGGGTTTTCTCTGACCTAGCCATGGACAGTTATTATTATTATTATTAAGGACAGGGGTTTCCTCTGACCTAGTCATGGACAGTTATTATTATTATTATTATTAAGGACAGGGGTCTCCTCTGACCTAGTCATGGACAGTTATTATTATTATTATTAAGGACAGGGGTCTCCTCTGACCTAGTCATGGACAGTTATTATTATTATTATTAAGGACAGGGGTCTCCTCTGACCTAGTCATGGACAGTTATTATTATTATTATTATTATTATTATTATTAAGGACAGGGGTTTCCTCTGACCTAGTCATGGACAGTTATTATTATTAAGGACAGGGGTTTCCTCTGACCTAGCCATGGACAGTTTCCTCTGACCTAGTCATGGACAGTTATTAATATTAAGGACAGGGGTCTCCTCTGACCTAGTCATGGACAGTTATTGTTATTATTATTATTATTATTAAGGACAGGGGTTTCTTCTGACCTAGTCTTGGACAGTTATTATTATTAAGGACAGGGGTCTCCTCTGACCTAGCCATGGACAGTTATTATTATTATTAAGGACAGGGGTCTCCTCTGACCTAGCCATGGACAGTTATTATTATTAAGGACAGGGGTTTCCTCTGACCTAGTCATGGACAGTTATTATTATTATTAAGGACAGGGGTTTCCTCTGACCTAGTCATGGACAGTTATTATTATTATTAAGGACAGGGGTTTCCTCTGACCTAGCCATGGACAGTTATTATTATTATTAAGGACAGGGGTTTCCTCTGACCTAGCCATGGACAGTTATTATTATTATTAAGGACAGGGGTCTCCTCTGACCTAGCCATGGACAGTTATTATTATTATTATTATTAAGGACAGGGGTTTCCTCTGACCTAGTCATGGACAGTTATTATTATTATTATTATTATTATTAAGGACAGGGATCTCCTCTGACCTAGCCATGGACAGTTATTATTATTATTATTATTATTATTAAGGACAGGGGTTTCCTCTGACCTAGTCATGGACAGTTATTATTATTATTAAGGACAGGGGTTTCCTCTGACCTAGCCATGGACAGTTATTATTATTATTAAGGACAGGGGTCTCCTCTGACCTAGCCATGGACAGTTATTATTATTATTAAGGACAGGGGTTTCCTCTGACCTAGTCATGGACAGTTATTATTATTATTAAGGACAGGGGTTTCCTCTGACCTAGCCATGGACAGTTATTATTATTATTATTAAGGACAGGGGTTTCCTCTGACCTAGCCATGGACAGTTATTATTATTATTAAGGACAGGGGTTTCCTCTGACCTAGCCATGGACAGTTATTATTATTATTAAGGACAGGGGTTTCCTCTGACCTAGCCATGGACAGTTATTATTATTAAGGACAGGGGTTTCCTCTGACCTAGCCATGGACAGTTATTATTATTATTAAGGACAGGGGTCTCCTCTGACCTAGCCATGGACAGTTATTATTATTAAGGACAGGGGTTTCCTCTGACCTAGCCATGGACAGTTATTATTATTATTATTAAGGACAGGGGTCTCCTCTGACCTAGCCATGGACAGTTATTATTATTAAGGACAGGGGTTTCCTCTGACCTAGCCATGGACAGTTATTATTATTAAGGACAGGGGTCTCCTCTGACCTAGCCATGGACAGTTATTATTATTAAGGACAGGGGTCTCCTCTGACCTAGCCATGGACAGTTATTATTATTAAAGGACAGGGGTTTCCTCTGACCTAGCCATGGACAGTTATTATTATTATTATTATTAAGGACAGGGGTTTCCTCTGACCTAGCCATGGACAGTTATTATTATTAAGGACAGGGGTTTCCTCTGACCTAGTCATGGACAGTTATTATTATTATTATTATTATTATTATTAAGGACAGGGGTTTCCTCTGACCTAGTCATGGACAGT
Source organism: Oncorhynchus gorbuscha (assembly GCF_021184085.1). Taxonomy (NCBI): domain Eukaryota; kingdom Metazoa; phylum Chordata; class Actinopteri; order Salmoniformes; family Salmonidae; genus Oncorhynchus; species Oncorhynchus gorbuscha. Next base: position 2,394,135 of record NC_060183.1, read on the forward strand.
TATTATTATTATTATTATTATTAAGGACAGGGGTTTCCTCTGACCTAGTCATGGACAGTTATTATTATTATTAGGACAGGGGTTTCCTCTGACCTAGTCATGGACAGTTATTATTATTATTATTAAGGACAGGGGTTTCCTCTGACCTAGTCATGGACAGTTATTATTATTATTATTATTATTATTATTATTAAGGACAGGGGTTTCCTCTGACCTAGTCATGGACAGTTATTATTATTATTATTATTACAGGGGTTATTGACCTAGCCATGGACAGTTATTATTATTAAGGACAGGGGTCTCCTCTGACCTAGTCATGGACAGTTATTATTATTATTATTATTATTAAGGACAGGGGTTTCCTCTGACCTAGTCATGGACAGTTATTATTATTAAGGACAGGGTTTCCTCTGACCTAGCCATGGACAGTTATTATTATTTCTTCTTATAAGGACAGGGGTCTCCTCTGACCTAGCCATGGACAGTTATTATTATTATTAAGGACAGGGGTTTCCTCTGACCTAGTCATGGACAGTTATTATTATTATTAAGGACAGGGGTTTCCTCTGACCTAGTCATGGACAGTTATTATTATTATTAAGGACAGGGGTTTCCTCTGACCTAGCCATGGACAGTTATTATTATTATTAAGGACAGGGTTTCCTCTGACCTAGCCATGGACAGTTATTATTATTATTAAGGACAGGGTTTCCTCTGACCTAGCCATGGACAGTTATTATTATTATTATTATTAAGGACAGGGGTTCCTCTGACCTAGGACAGTTATTATTATTATTATTTTCAGGGGTTTCCTCTGACCTAGTCATGGACAGTTATTATTATTATTATTATTAAGGACAGGGGTTTCCTCTGACCTAGCCATGGACAGTTATTATTATTATTATTATTATTATTAAGGACAGGGTTTCCTCTGACCTAGCCATGGACAGTTATTATTATTATTATTATTATTATTAAGGACAGGGGTTTCCTCTGACCTAGCCATGGACAGTTATTATTATTATTAAGGACAGGGGTTTCCTCTGACCTAGCCATGGACAGTTATTATTATTATTATTATTATTAGGACAGGGGTTTCCTCTGACCTAGCCATGGACAGTTATTATTATTATTAAGGACAGGGGTTTCCTCTGACCTAGCCATGGACAGTTATTATTATTATTAAGGACAGGGGTTTCCTCTGACCTAGCCATGGACAGTTATTATTATTATTAAGGACAGGGGTCTCCTCTGACCTAGCCATGGACAGTTATTATTATTATTAAGGACAGGGGTTTCCTCTGACCTAGTCATGGACAGTTATTATTATTATTATTATTATTATTATTATTATTAAGGACAGGGTTCTCCTCTGACCTAGTCATGGACAGTTATTATTATTATTATTATTATTATTATTATTATTAAGGACAGGGGTTTCCTCTGACCTAGCCATGGACAGTTATTATTATTATTAAGGACAGGGGTTTCCTCTGACCTAGCCATGGACAGTTATTATTATTATTAAGGACAGGGGTTTCCTCTGACCTAGCCATGGACAGTTATTATTATTTCCTCTGACCTATTTATTATTATTATTAAGGACAGGGGTTTCCTCTGACCTAGCCATGGACAGTTATTATTATTATTAAGGACAGGGGTTTCCTCTGACCTAGCCATGGACAGTTATTATTATTATTAAGGACAGGGGTTTCCTCTGACCTAGCCATGGACAGTTATTATTATTAAGGACAGGGGTTTAGCCATGGACAGTGATCTGACCTATGGACAGTTATTATTATTATTAAGGACAGGGGTTTCCTCTGACCTAGCCATGGACAGTTATTATTATTATTTAAGGACAGGGGTCTCCTCTGACCTAGCCATGGACAGTTATTATTATTAAGGACAGGGGTTTCCTCTGACCTAGCCATGGACAGTTATTATTATTATTTCCTCTGACCTTAAGGACAGGGGTTTCCTCTGACCTAGCCATGGACAGTTATTATTATTATTAAGGACAGGGGTTTCCTCTGACCTAGTCATGGACAGTTATTATTATTAAGGACAGGGGTTTCTGACCTCTGACCTAGCCATGGACAGTTATTATTATTATTAAGGACAGGGGTTTCCTCTGACCTAGTCATGGACAGTTATTATTATTATTAGGACAGGGGTTTCCTCTGACCTAGTCATGGACAGTTATTATTATTATTAAGGACAGGGGTTTCCTCTGACCTAGCCATGGACAGTTATTATTATTATTAGGACAGGGGTCTCCTCTGACCTAGCCATGGACAGTTATTATTATTATTAAGGACAGGGTTTCCTCTGACCTAGCCATGGACAGTTATTATTATTATTAAGGATTTCCTCTGACCTTATTATTATTATTATCAAGGACAGGGGTTTCCTCTGACCTAGTCATGGACAGTTATTATTATTATTAAGGACAGGGGTTTCCTCTGACCTAGCCATGGACAGTTATTATTATTATTAAGGACAGGGGTTTCCTCTGACCTAGCCATGGACAGTTATTATTATTATTATTATTATTAAGGACAGGGGTCTCCTCTGACCTAGCCATGGACAGTTATTATTATTAAGGACAGGGGTTTCCTCTGACCTAGTCATGGACAGTTATTATTATTATTAATTATTAAGGACAGGGTTTCCTCTGACCTAGCCATGGACAGTTATTATTATTAAGGACAGGGGTTTCCTCTGACCTAGCCATGGACAGTTATTATTATTAAGGACAGGGGTTTCCTCTGACCTAGCCATGGACAGTTATTATTATTAAGGACAGGGGTTTCCTCTGACCTAGCCATGGACAGTTATTATTATTAAGGACAGGGGTTTCCTCTGACCTAGCCATGGACAGTTATTATTATTATTATTATTATTAAGGACAGGGGTTTCCTCCGACCTAGTCATGGACAGTTATTATTATTAAGGACAGGGGTTTCCTCTGACCTAGCCATGGACAGTTATTATTATTATGGACAGTATTATTATTATTATTATTAAGGACAGGGGTTTCCTCTGACCTAGCCATGGACAGTTATTATTATTTATTATTTATTAAGGACAGGGGTTTCCTCTGACCTAGCCATGGACAGTTATTATTATTATTATTACAGTTATTAAGGACAGGGGTTTCCTCTGACCTAGCCATGGACAGTTATTATTATTAAGGACAGGGTTTCCTCTGACCTAGTCATGGACAGTTATTATTAATATTAAGGAAGGACAGGGGTTTCCTCTGACCTAGCCATGGACAGTTATTATTATTATTAAGGACAGGGGTTTCCTCTGACCTAGCCATGGACAGTTATTATTATTATTAAGGACAGGGGTTTCCTCTGACCTAGCCATGGACAGTTATTATTATTATTAGGACAGGGGTTTCCTCTGACCTAGCCATGGACAGTTATTATTATTATTAAGGACAGGGGTTTCCTCTGACCTAGCATGGACAGTTATTATTATTATTAAGGACAGGGGTTTCCTCTGACCTAGCCATGGACAGTTATTATTATTATTAGGACAGGGGTTTCCTCTGACCTAGCCATGGACAGTTATTATTATTATTAAGGACAGGGGTTTCCTCTGACCTAGCCATGGACAGTTATTATTATTATTAAGGACAGGGGTTTCCTCTGACCTAGCCATGGACAGTTATTATTATTATTATTAAGGACAGGGGTTTCCTCTGACCTAGCCATGGACAGTTATTATTATTATTATTATTAAGGACAGGGGTTTCCTCTGACCTAGCCATGGACAGTTATTATTATTATTAGTTTCCTCTGACCTATTATTATTATTATTAGGACAGGGGTTTCCTCTGACCTAGCCATGGACAGTTATTATTATTATTAAGGACAGGGGTTTCCTCTGACCTAGCCATGGACAGTTCGTTATTATTATTATTAGGACAGGGGTTTCCTCTGACCTAGCCATGGACAGTTATTATTATTATTAGGACAGGGGTTTCCTCTGACCTAGCCATGGACAGTTATTATTATTATTATTAAGGACAGGGGTTTCCTCTGACCTAGCCATGGACAGTTATTATTATTATTAGGACAGGGGTTTCCTCTGACCTAGCCATGGACAGTTATTATTATTATTATTAAGGACAGGGGTTTCCTCTGACCTAGCCATGGACAGTTATTATTATTATTAAGGACAGGGGTTTCCTCTGACCTAGCCATGGACAGTTATTATTATTAAGGACAGGGGTCTTCCTCTGACCTAGCCATGGACAGTTATTATTATTATTACCTAGCCATGGACAGTTATTATTATTAAGACAGGGGTTTCCTCTGACCTAGCCATGGACAGTTATTATTATTAAGGACAGGGGTTTCCTCTGACCTAGCCATGGACAGTTATTATTATTATTATTAAGGACAGGGGTTTCCTCTGACCTAGCCATGGACAGTTTATTATTATTATTAAGGACAGGGGTTTCCTCTGACCTAGCCATGGACAGTTATTATTATTAAGGACAGGGGTTTCCTCTGACCTAGCCATGGACAGTTATTATTATTATTATTATTATTATTAAGGACAGGGTTTCCTCTGACCTAGCCATGGACAGTTATTATTATTATAGCCATGGATTATTATTATTAGGACAGGGGTTTCCTCTGACCTAGCCATGGACAGTTATTATTATTATTATTATTATTAAGGACAGGGGTTTCCTCTGACCTAGCCATGGACAGTTATTATTTATTATTATTATTATTATTAAGGACAGGGGTTTCCTCTGACCTAGCCATGGACAGTTATTATTATTATTAAGGACAGGGGTTTCCTCTGACCTAGCCATGGACAGTTATTATTATTAAGGACAGGGTTTCCTCTGACCTAGCCATGGACAGTTATTATTATTATTATTAGGACAGGGGTCTCCTCTGACCTAGCCATGGACAGTTATTATTATTATTACAGTTATTATTATTATTAAGGACAGGGGTTTCCTCTGACCTAGCCATGGACAGTTATTATTATTAAGGACAGGGGTTTCCTCTGACCTAGCCATGGACAGTTATTATTATTAAGGACAGGGGTTTCCTCTGACCTAGCCATGGACAGTTATTATTATTATTAAGGACAGGGGTTTCCTCTGACCTAGCCATGGACAGTTATTATTATTATTAGGACAGGGGTTTCCTCTGACCTAGCCATGGACAGTTATCTCCTATTGGACAGTTATTATTATTATTAGGACAGGGGTTTCCTCTGACCTAGCCATGGACAGTTATTATTATTAAGGACAGGGGTTTCCTCTGACCTAGCCATGGACAGTTATTATTATTATTAGGACAGGGGTTTCCTCTGACCTAGCCATGGACAGTTATTATTATTATTATTATTATTATTAAGGACAGGGTTTCCTCTGACCTAGCCATGGACAGTTATTATTATTATTAGGACAGGGGTTTCCTCTGACCTAGCCATGGACAGTTATTATTATTATTAAGGACAGGGGTTTCCTCTGACCTAGCCATGGACAGTTATTATTAATATTATTATTATTATTATTAAGGACAGGGGTTTCCTCTGACCTAGCCATGGACAGTTATTATTATTATTATTATTATTAAGGACAGGGGTTTCCTCTGACCTAGCCATGGACAGTTATTATTATTATTAAGGACAGGGGTTTCCTCTGACCTAGCCATGGACAGTTATTATTATTATTAAGGACAGGGGTTTCCTCTGACCTAGCCATGGACAGTTATTATTATTATTAGGACAGGGGTTTCCTCTGACCTAGCCATGGACAGTTATTATTATTATTAATTATTATTATTAGGACAGGGGTTTCCTCTGACCTAGCCATGGACAGTTATTATTATTATTAAGGACAGGGGTCTCCTCTGACCTAGCCATGGACAGTTATTATTATTATTAAGGACAGGGGTTTCCTCTGACCTAGCCATGGACAGTTATTATTATTATTATTTTCCTCTGACCTAGCCATGGACAGTTATTATTATTATTAAGGACAGGGGTTTCCTCTGACCTAGCCATGGACAGTTATTATTATTATTAAGGACAGGGGTTTCCTCTGACCTAGCCATGGACAGTTATTATTATTATTAAGGACAGGGGTTTCCTCTGACCTAGCCATGGACAGTTATTATATTATTAAGGACAGGGGTTTCCTCTGACCTAGCCATGGACAGTTATTATTATTAAGGACAGGGGTTTCCTCTGACCTAGTCATGGACAGTTATTATTATTATTATTATTATTAAGGACAGGGGTTTCCTCTGACCTAGCCATGGACAGTTATTATTATTATTATTATTAAGGACAGGGGTTTCCTCTGACCTAGCCATGGACAGTTATTATTATTATTATTAAGGACAGGGGTTTCCTCTGACCTAGCCATGGACAGTTATTATTATTATTATTAGGAAGGGGTCTCCTCTGAGGGACAGTTTCCTCTGACCTAGCCATGGACAGTTATTATTATTATTAGGACAGGGGTTTCCTCTGACCTAGCCATGGACAGTTATTATTATTATTAAGGACAGGGGTTTCCTCTGACCTAGCCATGGACAGTTATTATTATTAAGGACAGGGGTTTCCTCTGACCTAGCCATGGACAGTTATTATTATTATTATTAAGGACAGGGGTTTCCTCTGACCTAGCCATGGACAGTTATTATTATTATTAAGGGACAGGGGTTTCCTCTGACCTAGCCATGGACAGTTATTATTATTATTAAGGACAGGGGTTTCCTCTGACCTAGCCATGGACAGTTATTATTATTATTAAGGACAGGGGTTTCCTCTGACCTAGCCATGGACAGTTATTATTATTAAGGACAGGGGTTTCCTCTGACCTAGCCATGGACAGTTATTATTATTAAGGACAGGGGTTTCCTCTGACCTAGCCATGGACAGTTATTATTATTATTATTAGGACAGGGGTTTCCTCTGACCTAGCCATGGACAGTTATTATTTTCTCTTATAGCCATACAGTTATTATTATTATTAAGGACAGGGGTTTCCTCTGACCTAGCCATGGACAGTTATTATTATTATTATTAAGTTATTAAGGACAGGGGTTTCCTCTGACCTAGCCATGGACAGTTATTATTATTATTATTAGGACAGGGGTTTCCTCTGACCTAGCCATGGACAGTTATTATTATTATTATTAGGACAGGGGTTTCCTCTGACCTAGCCATGGACAGTTATTATTATTATTATTATTATTATTATTATTAAGGACAGGGTTTCCTCTGACCTAGCCATGGACAGTTATTATTATTATTAAGGACAGGGGTTTCCTCTGACCTAGCCATGGACAGTTATTATTATTATTATTAAGGACAGGGGTTTCCTCTGACCTAGCCATGGACAGTTATTATTATTATTAAGGACAGGGGTTTCCTCTGACCTAGCCATGGACAGTTATTATTATTATTATTAGGACAGGGGTTTCCTCTGACCTAGCCATGGACAGTTATTATTATTAAGGACAGGGGTTTCCTCTGACCTAGCCATGGACAGTTATTATTATTATTATTAAGGACAGGGGTTTCCTCTGACCTAGCCATGGACAGTTATTATTATTATTATTATTATTAAGGACAGGGGTTTCCTCTGACCTAGCCATGGACAGTTATTATTATTAAGGACAGGGGTTTCCTCTGACCTAGCCATGGACAGTTATTATTATTATTAAGGACAGGGGTTTCCTCTGACCTAGCCATGGACAGTTATTATTATTATTATTATTATTAAGGACAGGGGTTTCCTCTGACCTAGCCATGGACAGTTATTATTATTATTATTATTATTAAGGACAGGGGTTTCCTCTGACCTAGCCATGGACAGTTATTATTATTATTAGGACAGGGTTTCCTCTGACCTAGCCATGGACAGTTATTATTATTATTAGGACAGGGGTTTCCTCTGACCTAGCCATGGACAGTTATTATTATATTATTAGGACAGGGGTTTCCTCTGACCTAGCCATGGACAGTTATTATTATTATTAAGGACAGGGTTTCCTCTGACCTAGCCATGGACAGTTATTATTATTATTAAGGACAGGGTTTCCTCTGACCTAGCCATGGACAGTTATTATATTAAAGGACAGGGGTTTCCTCTGACCTAGCCATGGACAGTTATTATTATTATTAAGGACAGGGGTTTCCTCTGACCTAGCCATGGACAGTTATTATTATTATTAAGGACAGGGGTTTCCTCTGACCTAGCCATGGACAGTTATTATTATTAAGGACAGGGGTTTCCTCTGACCTAGCCATGGACAGTTATTATTATTATTATTAAGGACAGGGGTTTCCTCTGACCTAGCCATGGACAGTTATTATTATTATTATTAAGGACAGGGGTCCCTCTGACCTAGCCATGGACAGTTATTATTATTATTAGGACAGGGTTTCCTCTGACCTAGCCATGGACAGTTATTATTATTATTAAGGACAGGGGTTTCCTCTGACCTAGCCATGGACAGTTATTATTATTAAGGACAGGGGTTTCCTCTGACCTAGCCATGGACAGTTATTATTATTAACCTAGTCATGGATTATTATTAAGGACAGGGGTTTCCTCTGACCTAGCCATGGACAGTTATTATTATTATTATTAATATTAAGGACAGGGGTCTCCTCTGACCTAGCCATGGACAGTTATTATTATTATTATTAAGGACAGGGGTCTCCTCTGACCTAGTCATGGACAGTTATTATTATTATTAAGGACAGGGGTTTCCTCTGACCTAGCCATGGACAGTTATTATTATTATTATTATTATTATTAAGGACAGGGTTTCCTCTGACCTAGCCATGGACAGTTCTTAATATTAAGGACAGGGGTTTCCTCTGACCTAGCCATGGACAGTTATTATTATTAGGGACAGGGGTTTCCTCTGACCTAGCCATGGACAGTTATTATTATTATTAAGGACAGGGGTTTCCTCTGACCTAGCCATGGACAGTTATTATTATTATTAAGGACAGGGGTTTCCTCTGACCTAGCCATGGACAGTTATTATTATTAAGGACAGGGGTTTCCTCTGACCTAGCCATGGACAGTTATTATTATTATTATTTAAGGACAGGGGTTCCCTCTGACCTAGCCATGGACAGTTATTATTATTATTAAGGACAGGGGTTTCCTCTGACCTAGCCATGGACAGTTATTATTATTAAGGACAGGGGTCTCCTCTGACCTAGCCATGGACAGTTATTATTATTATTAAGGACAGGGGTTTCCTCTGACCTAGCCATGGACAGTTATTATTATTATTAAGGACAGGGGTTTCCTCTGACCTAGCCATGGACAGTTATTATTATTATTAAGGACAGGGGTTTCCTCTGACCTAGTCATGGACAGTTATTATTATTATTAAGGACAGGGGTTTCCTCTGACCTAGCCATGGACAGTTATTATTATTATTAAGGACAGGGTTTTCCTCTGACCTAGCCATGGACAGTTATTATTATTATTAAGGACAGGGGTCTCCTCTGACCTAGCCATGGACAGTTATTATTATTATTAGGACAGGGGTTTCCTCTGACCTAGCCATGGACAGTTATTATTATTATTATTATTATTAGGACAGGGTTTCTCTCTGACCTAGCCATGGACAGTTCTTAATATTAAGGACAGGGGTTTCCTCTGACCTAGCCATGGACAGTTATTATTATTAGGACAGGGGTCTCCTCTGACCTAGCCATGGACAGTTATTATTATTATTAAGGACAGGGGTTTCCTCTGACCTAGCCATGGACAGTTATTATTATTAAGGACAGGGGTTCCTCTGACCTAGCCATGGACAGTTATTATTATTATTAAGGACAGGGGTTTCCTCTGACCTAGCCATGGACAGTTATTATTATTAAGGACAGGGTCTCCTCTGACCTAGCCATGGACAGTTATTATTATTAGGACAGGGGTTTCCTCTGACCTAGCCATGGACAGTTATTATTATTATTAATTATTAAGGACAGGGGTTTCCTCTGACCTAGCCATGGACAGTTATTATTATTAAGGACAGGGGTTTCCTCTGACCTAGCCATGGACAGTTATTATTATTAAGGACAGGGGTTTCCTCTGACCTAGCCATGGACAGTTATTATTATTATTATTAATATTAAGGACAGGGGTCTCCTCTGACCTAGCCATGGACAGTTATTATTATTATTATTAAGGACAGGGGTTTCCTCTGACCTAGTCATGGACAGTTATTATTATTAAGGACAGGGGTTTCCTCTGACCTAGCCATGGACAGTTAATATTATTATTATTAAGGACAGGGATTTTCCTCTGACCTAGCCATGGACAGTTATTATTATTATTAAGGACAGGGGTTTCCTCTGACCTAGCCATGGACAGTTATTATTATTATTAAGGACAGGGGTTTCCTCTGACCTAGCCATGGACAGTTATTATTATTATTATTAAGGACAGGGGTTTCCTCTGACCTAGTCATGGACAGTTATTATTATTATTAAGGACAGGGGTTTCCTCTGACCTAGTCATGGACAGTTATTATTATTATTAAGGACAGGGGTTTCCTCTGACCTAGCCATGGACAGTTATTATTATTATTATTAAGGACAGGGATTTTCCTCTGACCTAGCCATGGACAGTTATTATTATTATTATTAAGGACAGGGATTTTCATCTGACCTAGCCATGGACAGTTATTAATATTATTATTATTACCTAGGACAGGGATTTTCCTCTGACCTAGCCATGGACAGTTATTATTATTATTAAGGACAGGGGTTTCCTCTGACCTAGCCATGGACAGTTATTATTATTATTAAGGACAGGGGTTTCCTTTGACCTAGCCATGGACAGTTATTATTATTATTATTATTATTAAGGACAGGGTTTCCTCTGACCTAGCCATGGACAGTTCTTAATATTAAGGACAGGGGTTTCCTCTGACCTAGCCATGGACAGTTATTATTATTAGGGACAGGGGTTTCCTCTGACCTAGCCATGGACAGTTATTATTATTATTAAGGACAGGGGTTTCCTCTGACCTAGCCATGGACAGTTATTATTATTATTAAGGACAGGGATTTCCTCTGACCTAGCCATGGACAGTTATTATTATTAAGGACAGGGGTCTCCTCTGACCTAGCCATGGACAGTTATTATTATTATTATTAAGGACAGGGGTTTCCTCTGACCTAGCCATGGACAGTTATTATTATTAAGGACAGGGGTCTCCCCTGACCTAGCCATGGACAGTTATTATTATTATTAAGGACAGGGGTTCCTCTGACCTAGCCATGGACAATTATTATTATTAAGGACAGGGGTTTCCTCTGACCTAGCCATGGACAGTTATTATTATTAAGGACAGGGGTTTCCTCTGACCTAGCCATGGACAGTTATTATTATTAAGGACAGGGGTTTCCTCTGACCTAGCCATGGACAGTTATTATTATTAAGGACAGGGGTCTCCTCTGACCTAGCCATGGACAGTTATTATTATTATTATTATTATTATTAAGGACAGGGTTTCCTCTGACCTAGCCATGGACAGTTATTATTATTATTATTAGGACAGGGGTCTCCTCTGACCTAGTCCATGGACAGTTATTATTATTATTATTACAGGGACAGGGGTTTCCTCTGACCTAGTCATGGACAGTTATTATTATTATTATTAAGGACAGGGGTTCCTCTGACCTAGCCATGGACAGTTATTATTATTATTATTAAGGACAGGGGTCTCCTCTGACCTAGCCATGGACAGTTATTATTATTATTATTAAGGACAGGGGTCTCCTGACCTAGCCATGGACAGTTATTATTATTATTATTAAGGACAGGGGTCTCCTCTGACAGGGTTATTATTATTTCCTCTGACCTAGCCATGGACAGTTATTATTATTATTATTAAGGACAGGGGTTTCCTCTGACCTAGCCATGGACAGTTATTATTATTAAGGACAGGGGTTTCCTCTGACCTAGCCATGGACAGTTATTATTATTAAGGACAGGGGTCTCCTCTGACCTAGTCATGGACAGTTATTATTATTAATGACAGGGATTTTCCTCTGACCTAGCCATGGACAGTTATTATTATTATTATTAAGGACAGGGGTCTTCCTCTGACCTAGCCATGGACAGTTATTTATTATTAAGGACAGGGGTTTCCTCTGACCTAGCCATGGACAGTTATTATTATTATTAAGGACAGGGGTTTCCTCTGACCTAGCCATGGACAGTTATTATTATTAAGGACAGGGGTTTCCTCTGACCTAGCAATGGACAGTTATTATTATTAAGGACAGGGTTTCCTCTGACCTAGCCATGGACAGTTATTATTAATTATTAATATTAAGGACAGGGGTCTCCTCTGACCTAGCCATGGACAGTTATTATTATTATTATTAGGACAGGGGTTTCCTCTGACCTAGTCATGGACAGTTATTATTATTATTAAGGACAGGGGTTTCCTCTGACCTAGCCATGGACAGTTATTATTATTATTAAGGACAGGGATTTTCCTCTGACCTAGCCATGGACAGTTATTATTATTATTATTAAGGACAGGGGTTCCTCTGACCTAGTCATGGACAGTTATTATTATTATTAAGGACAGGGGTTTCCTCTGACCTAGCCATGGACAGTTATTATTATTATTAAGGACAGGGGTTTCCTCTGACCTAGCCTTGGACAGTTATTATTATTATTATTAAGGACAGGGGTTTTCTCTGACCTAGCCATGGACAGTTATTATTATTATTATTAAGGACAGGGGTTTTCCTCTGACCTAGCCATGGACAGTTATTATTATTATTATTAAGGACAGGGTTCCTCTGACCTAGCCATGGACAGTTATTATTATTAAGGACAGGGGTTTCCTCTGACCTAGCCATGGACAGTTATTATTATTATTAGGACAGGGGTTTCCTCTGACCTAGCCATGGACAGTTATTATTATTATTATTAAGGACAGGGGTTTCCTCTGACCTAGCCATGGACAGTTATTATTATTAAGGACAGGGGTTTCCTCTGACCTAGCCATGGACAGTTATTATTATTAAGGACAGGGGTTTCCTCTGACCTAGCCATGGACAGTTAATATTATTATTATTAAGGACAGGGATTTTCCTCTGACCTAGCCATGGACAGTTATTATTATTATTATTAAGGACAGGGGTTTCCTCTGACCTAGCCATGGACAGTTATTATTATTATTAAGGACAGGGGTTTCCTCTGACCTAGCCATGGACAGTTATTATTATTATTAAGGACAGGGGTTTCCTCTGACCTAGCCATGGACAGTTATTATTATTATTAAGGACAGGGGTTTCCTCTGACCTAGCCATGGACAGTTAGTAATATTAAGGACAGGGGTCTCACCTGACCTAGCCATGGACAGTTCTTAATATTATTAAGGACAGGGGTTTCCTCTGACCTAGCCATGGACAGTTATTATTATTATTAAGGACAGGGGTTTCCTTTGACCTAGCCATGGACAGTTATTATTATTATTATTATTATTATTATTAAGGACAGGGTTTCCTCTGACCTAGCCATGGACAGTTCTTAATATTAAGGACAGGGGTTTCCTCTGACCTAGCCATGGACAGTTATTATTATTAGGGACAGGGGTCTCCTCTGACCTAGCCATGGACAGTTATTATTATTATTAAGGACAGGGATTTCCTCTGACCTAGCCATGGACAGTTATTATTATTAAGGACAGGGGTCTCCTCTGACCTAGCCATGGACAGTTATTATTATTATTATTAAGGACAGGGGTTTCCTCTGACCTAGCCATGGACAGTTATTATTATTAAGGACAGGGGTCTCCCCTGACCTAGCCATGGACAGTTATTATTATTAAGGACAGGGGTTTCCTCTGACCTAGCCATGGACAGTTATTATTATTATTAAGGACAGGGGTTTCCTCTGACCTAGCCATGGACAGTTATTATTATTAAGGACAGGGGTTTCCTCTGACCTAGCCATGGACAGTTATTATTATTAAGGACAGGGGTTTCCTCTGACCTAGCCATGGACAGTTATTATTATTATTATTAATATTAAGGACAGGGGTCTCCTCTGACCTAGCCATGGACAGTTATTATTATTATTAGGACAGGGGTTTCCTCTGACCTAGTCATGGACAGTTATTATTATTATTAAGGACAGGGCTTTCCTCTGACCTAGCCATGGACAGTTATTATTATTATTATTATTAAGGACAGGGATTTTCCTCTGACCTAGACATGGACAGTTATTATTATTATTATTAAGTACAGGGATTTTCCTCTGACCTAGCCATGGACAGTTATTATTATTATTATTAAGGACAGGGGTTTCCTCTGACCTAGCCATGGACAGTTATTATTATTATTATTAAGGACAGGGGTTTCCTCTGACCTAGCCATGGACAGTTATTATTATTAAGGACAGGGGTTTCCTCTGACCTAGCCATGGACAGTTATTATTATTATTATTAATATTAAGGACAGGGATTTCCTCTGACCTAGCCATGGACAGTTATTATTATTAAGGACAGGGGTCTCCTCTGACCTAGCCATGGACAGTTATTATTATTATTAAGGACAGGGGTTTCCTCTGACCTAGCCATGGACAGTTATTATTATTAAGGACAGGGGTTCCTCTGACCTAGCCATGGACAGTTATTATTATTAAGGACAGGGGTTTCCTCTGACCTAGCCATGGACAGTTATTATTATTATTAAGGACAGGGGTTTCCTCTGACCTAGCCATGGACAGTTATTATTATTAAGGACAGGGTTTCCTCTGACCTAGCCATGGACAGTTATTATTATTATTAAGGACAGGGTCTCCTCTGACCTAGCCATGGACAGTTATTATTATTATTATTAATATTAAGGACAGGGGTCTCCTCTGACCTAGCCATGGACAGTTATTATTATTATTATTAAGGACAGGGGTCTCCTCTGACCTAGTCATGGACAGTTATTATTATTATTAAGGACAGGGGTTTCCTCTGACCTAGCCATGGACAGTTATTATTATTATTATTAAGGACAGGGATTTTCCTCTGACCTAGACATGGACAGTTATTATTATTATTATTAAGGACAGGGATTTTCCTCTGACCTAGCCATGGACAGTTATTATTATTATTATTAAGGACAGGGGTTTCCTCTGACCTAGCCATGGACAGTTATTATTATTATTATTAAGGACAGGGGTTTCCTCTGACCTAGTCATGGACAGTTATTATTATTATTAAGGACAGGGGTTTCCTCTGACCTAGTCATGGACAGTTATTATTATTATTAAGGACAGGGTTTCCTCTGACCTAGCCATGGACAGTTATTATTATTATTATTAAGGACAGGGATTTTCCTCTGACCTAGCCTTGGACAGTTATTATTATTATTATTAAGGACAGGGATTTTCATCTGACCTAGCCATGGACAGTTATTATTATTATTATTATTAAGGACAGGGATTTTCCTCTGACCTAGCCATGGACAGTTATTATTATTATTAAGGACAGGGGTCTCCTCTGACCTAGCCATGGACAGTTATTATTATTATTATTAAGGACAGGGGTTTCCTTTGACCTAGCCATGGACAGTTATTATTATTATTATTATTATTATTAAGGACAGGGTTTCCTCTGACCTAGCCATGGACAGTTCTTAATATTAAGGACAGGGGTTTCCTCTGACCTAGCCATGGACAGTTATTATTATTAGGGACATTGGTTTCCTCTGACCTAGCCATGGACAGTTATTATTATTATTAAGGACAGGGGTTTCCTCTGACCTAGCCATGGACAGTTATTATTATTATTAAGGACAGGGATTTCCTCTGACCTAGCCATGGACAGTTATTATTATTAAGGACAGGGGTCTCCTCTGACCTAGCCATGGACAGTTATTATTATTATTATTAAGGACAGGGGTTTCCTCTGACCTAGCCATGGACAGTTATTATTATTAAGGACAGGGGTCTCCCCTGACCTAGCCATGGACAGTTATTATTATTAAGGACAGGGGTCTCCCCTGACCTAGCCATGGACAATTATTATTATTAAGGACAGGGGTTTCCTCTGACCTAGCCATGGACAGTTATTATTATTATTAAGGACAGGGGTTTCCTCTGACCTAGCCATGGACAGTTATTATTATTAAGGACAGGGGTTTCCTCTGACCTAGCCATGGACAGTTATTATTATTAAGGACAGGGGTCTCCTCTGACCTAGCCATGGACAGTTATTATTATTATTATTAATATTAAGGACAGGGGTCTCCTCTGACCTAGCCATGGACAGTTATTATTATTATTATTAAGGACAGGGGTCTCCTCTGACCTAGTCATGGACAGTTATTATTATTATTATTAAGGACAGGGGTCTCCTCTGACCTAGTCATGGACAGTTATTATTATTATTATTAAGGACAGGGGTCTCCTCTGACCTAGTCATGGACAGTTATTATTATTATTATTAAGGACAGGGGTCTCCTCTGACCTAGCCATGGACAGTTATTATTATTATTATTAAGGACAGGGGTCTCCTCTGACCTAGCCATGGACAGTTATTATTATTATTATTAAGGACAGGGGTCTCCTCTGACCTAGTCATGGACAGTTATTATTATTATTAAGGACAGGGGTTTCCTCTGACCTAGCCATGGACAGTTATTATTATTAAGGACAGGGGTTATCTGACCTAGGACAGGGATTTTCCTCTGACCTAGCCATGGACAGTTATTATTATTATTATTAAGGACAGGGTTTCCTCTGACCTAGCCATGGACAGTTATTATTATTAAGGACAGGGGTCTCCTCTGACCTAGTCATGGACAGTTATTATTATTATTAAGGACAGGGATTTTCCTCTGACCTAGCCATGGACAGTTATTATTATTATTAATTAAGGACAGGGGTCTCCTCTGACCTAGCCATGGACAGTTATTATTATTATTATTAAGGACAGGGGTTTCTCCTCTGACCTAGCCATGGACAGTTATTATTATTATTAAGGACAGGGGTTTCCTCTGACCTAGCCATGGACAGTTATTATTATTAAGGACAGGGGTTTCCTCTGACCTAGCCATGGACAGTTATTATTATTAAGGACAGGGGTTTCCTCTGACCTAGCCATGGACAGTTATTATTATTATTATTATATTAAGGACAGGGGATTTTCATCTGACCTAGCCATGGACAGTTATTATTATTATTATTAAGGACAGGGTTTCCTCTGACCTAGTCATGGACAGTTATTATTATTATTAAGGACAGGGGTTTCCTCTGACCTAGCCATGGACAGTTATTATTATTATTATTAAGGACAGGGATTTTCCTCTGACCTAGCCATGGACAGTTATTATTATTATTATTAAGGACAGGGGTCTCCTCTGACCTAGTCATGGACAGTTATTATTATTATTAAGGACAGGGGTTTCCTCTGACCTAGCCATGGACAGTTATTATTATTATTATTAAGGACAGGGATTTTCCTCTGACCTAGCCATGGACAGTTATTATTATTATTATTAAGGACAGGGATTTTCATCTGACCTAGCCATGGACAGTTATTATTATTATTATTATTAAGGACAGGGATTTTCCTCTGACCTAGCCATGGACAGTTATTATTATTATTATTAAGGACAGGGGTCTCCTCTGACCTAGCCATGGACAGTTATTATTATTATTAGGACAGGGGTTTCCTCTGACCTAGCCATGGACAGTTATTATTATTATTAAGGACAGGGGTCTCCTCTGACCTAGCCATGGACAGTTATTATTATTATTAAGGACAGGGGTTTCCTCTGACCTAGCCATGGACAGTTATTATTATTATTATTATTAAGGACAGGGGTCTCCTCTGACCTAGCCATGGACAGTTATTATTATTATTATGACATTTTTATTATGACATTTTACATTCTTAAAATAAAGTGGTGATCATAACTGACCTAGGACAGGGAATTTTTACTAGGATTAAATGTCAGGAATTGTGAAAAACTGAGTTTAAATGTATTTTCAAAAAATTGATACATGTCATGTTTTGTCATTGATTATCATGTCTTGTCCCTGTGCTTCCCCTTCTATTCGTTTCCCTCTGCTGGTCTTATTAGGTTCTTTCCCTCTTTCTGTCCCTCTCTCTCCCCTCCCTCTCTCCCTCTCTCGCTCTCTCTCTCTATCGTTCCGTTCCTGCTCCCAGCTGTTCCTCATTCTCCTAACTACCTCATTTGCTCTTTCACACCTGTCCCCTATTTTGCCCTCTGATTAGAGTCCCTATTTCTCCCTCTGTTTTCCGCTTCTGTCCTTGTCGGATCCTTGTTTGATGTTTGCTGTTCTGTGTCCTTGTTCCGCCCTGTCGTGTTTTTTCCTTCTTCAGATGCTGCGTGTGAGCAGGTGTCTATGTCAGCTACGGCCGGTGCCTTCCCGGCGACCTGCAGTCTGTGGTCGCGTCTCCAGTCGTTCCTCTCTACTGACGAGAGGATTTCAGTTTTCCTGTTTTGTATTTACCTGAGATATATCCAGGATTATCGTTTTTGTTTAAGACTGGAATAAAGACTCTGTTTCTGTTAAGTAGCTTTTGGGTCCTCATTCACCAGCATAACAATACATTTGCATCTTTGCTCAAACGCATGTATTGCCCGAAAGTATTCCTGACAATACTATGATTTGTAGTTTACAGGGTGGCCAAAGTAGTTCCTAATTTGACTTCTTAATTAAATTATTATTAATTTATTAATATTATTAATTATTATTAACTATTTACGTATTGATCAATTGGAGATCATTTTGTTGGCAATGGTATCATTTTAACTGTGATGGTGAGTTAACGGAAAAACTTTTAATTTCACCTTATTTTAACATTCTATCATAAAGAGCATTAATAAAATCTTCTTAGGAATCACAGAGGGCACGGCTTGTTAGAGCACGGCTTGTTAGAGCTTGTTACACGGCTTGTTAGAGCACGGCTTGTTAGGGCACGGCTTGTTAGAGCACGGCTTGTTAGAGCACGGCTTGTTAGAGCACGGCTTGTTAGGGCACGGCTTGTTAGAGCACGGCTTGTTAGAGCACGGCTTGTTAGAGCACAGCTTGTTAGGGCACGGCTTGTTAGGGCACGGCTTGTTAGAGCACGGCTTGTTAGAGCACGGCTTGTTAGAGCACGGCTTGTTAGGGCACGGCTTGTTAGGGCACGGATATGTCTTAATGCTTTTTGAGGCCTTCGATGGTACGGATTGTCATGTCAGGTTATGTGTGATGTTGTGTTCTGTGATTAAAGGTTAAGGGTCAACGCGAAGCTGATCCTGGAGCACAGGAACACAGAACCCACCTGTAAGATGGAGAAGATGGCGGAAGCAGATGTCTTTTGTTTGAAAGTGATGGCATGTCGAGTGGAGATCAGAGTGAGATGAAATGCAAAAGGAGAAGGGAAATCAGAGGTAACGTGGTCGTGGAATCTAGAAAAGTCTCTGACTCTTTTTATTTAGTTGGAGTTGGACCGATGGCGATATCTGGGAGATTGGTTTGACACCTCAACTAATATCATAGATGGGAATGAGGTTGCGTCAGTTAGGATGACAAGAAGTGGGCTTATTGTTTTTGTCCGATGAGCAAAAGGAGCTTTACAACTGAAAAATATATTGGATTGGAATGTGTCGTTTGTGGATTTGATTTTTGTCCTTACTGCTGTTAGCCCTGTCTGTCCTGTATCTGAGAGGAATCAGAAACATCAGGAAAATGTTTTATTTTTATGTTTTACATGTATTTAACCCCTTATTCTTGGCACTTATCAGTCTCTCTCTCTATATATATATATATATATTATATATATATCTTATCTCTATATATACTTCCATTCATTTTTTTCAACTGGTACTGGGGGGACCGTCAGACGAGTCTTGAGGCCTGTGGGTGTCCAAAAGCAAAACAACCGACATGTTTGTGTTCCTTAGAGTCCCACCTTTCCACAGAGGGGTTGGCAGATCGGCTGTACCGTCTTCAGACGAGTCCCAAGATACATGTGGGGGTCATAGAGGAAAACGGAGAAAAACATTGTGTTCACGAGATTCTCATCTTTCCATAGAGGGGTTACAGGCCAAACTAAAGCTAGTGTGGAAAAGAGGAAAACTGAGAAAACCATTGTGTTCGCGAGATTCTCATCTTTCCATAGAGGGGTTACAGGCCAAACTAAAGTGAGTGTGGAAAAGAGGAAAACTGAGAAAACCATTGTGTTCATGAGATTCTCATCTTTCCCATAGAGGGGTTACAGGCCAAACTAAAGTGAGTGTGGAAAAGAGGAAAACTGAGAAAACCATTGTGTTCATGAGATTCTCATCTTTCCATAGAGGGGTTTGGATGGAAAATGAATGTGGATGATAGCGGACGATATTGCCATTCCTTTGAGCCATCTCTTTAATCTAAGCCTATAGAAAAGTGTGTGTCCTCAGGACTTGAGTGAGGCAAAAGTCATTCCACCCCAGAATAGGAGGGCACCTGTTACTTGGAGTGACCCTGGATTGTAAACTGTCATGGTCAAAACATATTGATGCAAGAGAGGCTAAGATGGGGAGAAGTCTGTCCATAATAAAGCACTGCTCTGCCTTCTTAACGACGCTATCAAGAAGGTAGGTCCTACAGGCCCTAGTTTCTACCTTCTTAACAACACTGTCAACAAGGCGGGTCCTACAGGCCCTAGTTTCTACCTTCTTAACAACACTATCAACAAGGTAGGTCCTACAGGCCCTAGTTTCTACCTTTTAACAACACTATCAACAAGGTAGGTCCTACAGGCCCTAGTTTCTACCTTCTTAACAACACTATCAACAAGGTAGGTCCTACAGGCCCTAGTTTCTACCTTCTTAACAACACTATCAACAAGGTAGGTCCTACAGGCCCTAGTTTCTACCTTCTTAACAACACTATCAACAAGGTAGGTCCTACAGGCCCTAGTTTCTACCTTCTTAACAACACTATCAACAAGGTAGGTCCTACAGGCCCTAGTTTCTACCTTCTTAACAACACTATCAACAAGGCGGGTCCTACAGGCCCTAGTTTCTACCTTCTTAACAACACTATCAACAAGGTAGGTCCTACAGGCCCTAGTTTCTACCTTCTTAACAACACTATCAACAAGGCGGGTCCTACAGGCCCTAGTTTCTACCTTCTTAACAACACTATCAACAAGGCAGGTCCTACAGGCCCTAGTTTCTACCTTCTTAACAGCACTATCAACAAGGCAGGTCCTACAGGCCCTAGTTTCTACCTTCTTAACAACACTTTCAACAAGGCAGGTCGTACAGACCCTAGTTTCTACCTTCTTAACAACACTTTCAACAAGGCAGGTCCTACAGGCCCTAGTTTCTACCTTCTTAACAACACTTTCAACAAGGCAGGTCGTACAGACCCTAGTTTCTACCTTCTTAACAACACTTTCAACAAGGCAGGTCCTACAGGCCCTAGTTTGGTCACACTGTTCAGCAGTGTGATCAGGTGCCACAACAAGGGACAAGAAAATTATAATTGTCTCAGAACAGGACAGCTGGCCTTTAACTGTACACAGAGAGCTAACATTAATAATATGCTCAAAGTGGAGGAGAGATTGACTTCATTGACTTCATCACTACTGGTATTTGTGAGAGGTATTGACATGTTGAATGCACCGAGCTGTCTGTTTTTAACAACTAGCACACAGCTCAGACACCCATGCATACCCCACAGGACATGCCACCAGAGGTCTATTCCCAGTCCCGAAGTCCAGAACAGACTATGGGAGGTGCACAGTACTACATAGAGCCATGACCACATGGAACTCTATTCCACAGTACTACATAGAGCCATGACCACATGGAACTCTATTCCACATCAGGTAACTGATATGAACAGTAAAATGGGACTTTAAATAATAAATAAAATAAACTTTATGGAACAGCAGGACTGGGAAGAGAGACACTGGTACAGACACATGATAACATACAGTACACACACGTACACATTCATGTTGTGTTGTAAACATGTGGTAGAAGGCTCTACTAGAGAGGAGTCGAGTAGTGGCCTGAGCGGACAGACTTAACGTGTTGTGAATGTAATGGTGTTGTTTTTTTTACATTTTATATAACTGTCTTAATGTTGCTGGACCCCAGGAAGAGTAGCTACTGCCTTGGCAGGAACTAATGGGGATCCATAATAAACCCCAGGAAGAGTAGCTGCTGCCTTGGCAGGAACTAATGGGGATCCATAATAAACCCCAGGAAGAGTAGCTGTTGCCTTGGCAGGAACTAATGGGGATCCATAATAAACCCCAGGAAGAGTAGCTGCTGCCTTGGCAGGAACTAATGGGGATCCATAATAAACCCCAGGAAGAGTAGCTGCTGCCTTGGCAGGAACTAATGGGGATCCATAATAAACCCCAGGAAGTGTAGCTGCTGCCTTGGCAGGAACTAATGGGGTCCATAATAAACCCCAGGAAGAGTAGCTGTTGCCTTGGCAGGAACTAATGGGGACCCATAATAAACCCCAGGAAGAGGAGCTGCTGCCTTGACAGGAACTAATGGGGATCCATAATAAACCCCAGGAAGAGTAGCTGCTGCCTTGGCAGGAACTAATGGGGATCCATAATAAACCCCAGGAAGAGTAGCCGCTAGTGCCAGTAGTGAGTTTGAGGTGTCAGTAGTGAGTGTGAGGTGTCAGTAGTGAGTGTGAGGTGTCAGTAGTGAGTTTGAGGTGTCAGTAGTGAGTTTGAGGTGTCAGTAGTGAGTGTGAGGTGTCAGTAGTGAGTTTGAGGTGTCAGTAGTGAGTGTGAGGTGTCAGTAGTGAGTTTGAGGTGTCAGTAGTGAGTTTGAGGTGTCAGTAGTGAGTGTGAGGTGTCAGTAGTGAGTTTGAGGTGTCAGTAGTGAGTTTGAGGTGTCAGTAGTGAGTGTGAGGTGTCAGTAGTGAGTGTGAGGTGTCGGTAGTGAGGTGTCAGTAGTGAGTTTCAGGTGTCAGTCGTGAGTGTGAAGTGTCAGTAGTGAGTGTCAGGTGTCAGTAGTGAGTGTGAGGTGTCAGTAGTGAGTGTCAGGTGTCAGTAGTGAGTATGAGGTGTCAGGAGTGAGTGTGAGGTATAGCTAGTGAGGTGTCAGTAGTGCCTGTAGTGAATGTGAGGTGCCAGTAGTGCATGATCACCTCCTTGGTTTTTCTAAGCACGAACCCCTGAGGAACCCCTGTTTTGAGGATCAGCGTGGAAGATGTGTTGTTGCCTACCCTTACCACCTAGGGGCAGCCCGTCAGGAAGTCCAGTAACCAGTTGCAGAGGGAGGTGTTTAATCCCAGGGTCCTTAGCTTAGTGATGAGCTTTTGAGGGCACTATGGTGTTGAACACTGAGCTGTAGTCAATGAACAGCATTCTCACATAGGTGTTCCTTTTGTCCAGGATTGAAAGGGCAGTGTGCAGTGCACGGTATGCAAATTGGAGTGGGTCTAGGGTTTCTGGGATGATGGTGTTGATGAGATCCATGACAAGCCTTGCAAAGCACTTCATGGCTACCGACGTGAGTGCTACGGGTCGGAAGACATTTAGCCAGGTTACCTTGTTGTTATTGGGCACAGGGACTATGGTGGTCTGCTTGAAACATGTACGTATTACAGACTGGGTCAAGGAAAGGTTAAAAATGTCAGTGAAGACACTTGCCAGTTGGTCAGCGCATGCTCGGAGTACACGTCCTGGTAATCCGTCTGGCCCTGCGGACTTGTGAATGTGACCTGTTTAAAGGTCTTACTCACATCGGCTACGGAGAGCGTGATCACACTGATTTGCCCCGCCCGGACCATAACCCCGCCCGAATCCATAACCCTGCCCGGACCCCCCCAACCCCTTCATCTATACTGATTTGCCCCGCCCGGACCATAACCCTGCCCGGATCCATAACCCCGCCCGGACCCCCACCCCCACCCCCTTCATCTACACTGTTTGAAGTGGATTTAACAAGTGACATCAAAATGGGAGCTTTCACCTGGATTCACTGAATTTTAAAACACCTAAAGTGATCTTTTTTTTGTTTTGTTTTTTGCTTAACATCCAAGTCCCCCTAATAAAAACCACACGTTAAACTGGAACCTCAACAGGAAAGAGTGTCTTCAGTTCCAGGATGACATGACATCATATCTGACAGCATCTAATATCACTCTGGAACAGCTGGCTGTATTATACGCACCTAATGATCCACAGCCATGATCTCATTCAACCCTACGTTCATGTTTAATATCCCTACATTAACTGTGTGTGGGTGCTTATGCATACAGAGGATGCAGTTAGTTGAAAAGCTGCTCTTTCCTCTTCCTCCTCCTCCTCCACCTCCTCGTATCATCCTCTTATGTGACAACACCAGGGGAACATAGTGATATGATAGTGTAACCGTAGCTCCCATAGTGATATGATAGCGTAACCGTAGCTCCCATAGTGATATGATAGTGTAACCGTAGCTCCCATAGTGATATGATAGTGTAACCGTAGCTCCCATAGTGATATGATAGTATAACCGTAGCTCCCATAGTGATATGATAGTATAACCGTAGCTCCCATAGTGATATGATAGTATAACCGTAGCTCCCATAGTGATATGATAGTGTAACCGTAGCTCCCATAGTGATATGATAGTGTAACCGTAGCTCCCATAGTGATATGATAGTGTAACCGTAGCTCCCATAGTGATATGATAGTGTAACCGTAGCTCCCACTGACATAGTGATATGATAGTATAACCGTAGCTCCCATAGTGATATGATAGTGTAACCGTAGCTCCCATAGTGATATGATAGTGTAACCGTAGCTCCCATAGTGATATGATAGTGTAACCGTAGCTCCCATAGTGATATTATAGTGTAACCGTAGCTCCCATAGTGATATGATAGTATAACCGTAGCTCCCATAGTGATATGATAGTATAACCGTAGCTCCCATAGTGATATGATAGTGTAACCGTAGCTCCCATAGTGATATGATAGTATAACCGTAGCTCCCATAGTGATATGATAGTGTAACCGTGGCTCCCATAGTGATATGATAGTATAACCGTAGCTCCCATAGTGATATGATAGTATAACCGTAGCTCCCATAGTGATATGATAGTGTAACCGTAGCTCCCATAGTGATATGATAGTGTAACCGTAGCTCCCATAGTGATATGATAGTGTAACCGTAGCTCCCATAGTGATATGATAGTATAACCGTAGCTCCCATAGTGATATGATAGTGTAACCGTAGCTCCCATAGTGATATAATAGTGTAACCGTAGCTCCCACTGACATAGTTTACATTGTACTAGGTGCCCTGCAGAAAACAGAAGGGCCGTCATTTATTTACCTTCTCCTGTTCTCCCCTCCCCATGTTCCACCTCCTCATCTCCTCATGTTCCACCCCCTCTTCCTCCTCATCTCCCCATGTTCCACCCCCTCTTCCTCCTCATCTCCCCATGTTCCACCCCCTCTTCCTCCCCATGTTCCACCCCCTCTTCCTCCCCATGTTCCACCCCCTCTTCCTCCCCATGTTCCACCCCCTCTTCCTCCCCATGTTCCACCCCTCTTCCTCCCCATGTTCCACCCCCTCTTCCTCCTCATCTCCCCATGTTCCACCTCCTCATCTCCCCATGTTCCACCCCCTCTTCCTCCCCATGTTCCACCCCCTCTTCCTCCCCATGTTCCACCTCCTCTTCCTCCTCATCTCCCCATGTTACACCCCCTCTTCCTCCTCATCTCCCCATGTTCCACCTCCTCATCTCCCCATGTTCCACCTCCTCTTCCTCCCCATGTTCCACCTCCTCTTCCTCCTCATCTCCCCATGTTCCACCCCTCTTCCTCCCCATGTTCCACCCCCTCTTCCTCCCCATGTTCCACCTCCTCTTCCTCCTCATCTCCCCATGTTCCACCCCCCTCTTCCTCCTCATCTCCCCATGTTCCACCCCCTCTTCCTCCCCATGTTCCACCTCCTCATCTCCCCATGTTCCACCCCTCTTCCTCCTCATGTTCCACCCCCTCTTCCTCCCCATGTTCCACCCCCTCTTCCTCCCCATGTTCCACCCCCTCTTCCTCCCCATGTTCCACCTCCTCATCTCCTCATGTTCCACCCCCTCTTCCCCCTCATCTCCCCATGTTCCACCCCCTCTTCCTCCCCATGTTCCACCCCCTCTTCCTCCTCATCTCCCCATGTTCCACCCCCTCTTCCTCCCCATGTTCCACCCCTCTTCCTCCCCATGTTCCACCTCCTCATCTCCCCATGTTCCACCCCCTCATTCCCCCATGTTCCACCCCCTCATCCCCATGTTCCACCCCCTCATTTCCCCATGTTCCACCCCCTCTTCCTCCCCATGTTCCACCCCCTCTTCCTCCCCATGTTCCATCCCCTCTTCCTCCCCATGTTCCACCTCCTCTTCCTCCCCATGTTCCACCCCCTCTTCCTCCTCATCTCCCCATGTTCCACCTCCTCATCTCCGCCTCTTCCACCCCCTCTTCCTCCTCATCTCTGCCTCGACCACCCCCTCTTCCTCCTCATCTCTGCCTCGACCACCCCCTCTTCCTCCTCATCTCTTCCCCTTCCACCCCCTCTTCCTCCTCATCTCTGCCTCTTCCACCCCCTCATCTCCGCCTCTTCCACCCCCTCTTCCTCCTCATCTCTGCCTCTTCCACCCCCTCATCTCCGCCTCTTCCACCCCCTCTTCCTCCTCATCTCTGCCTCTTCCACCCCCTCTTCCTCCTCATCTCTGCCTCTTCCACCCCTCATCTTCGCCTCTTCCACCCCCTCTTCCTCCTCATCTCTGCCTCTTCCACCCCCTCATCTCCGCCTCTTCCACCCCCTCTTCCTCCTCATCTCTGCCTCTTCCACCCCTCTTCCTCCTCATCTCTGCCTCTTCCACCCCTCATCTCCGCCTCTTCCACCCCCTCTTCCTCCTCATCTCTGCCTCTTCCACCCCCTCTGCCTCCTCATCTCCGCCTCTTCCACCCCCTCTTCCGGGCAGGGTTATGGTCCTCTAGGATTTTGCTTATGCTTATAGCTGTATTCCATTTATTTTTTATCCCTCCAAAAATCTCCCTAGTATATGTTGATGACAAGCATACCCATAACATGATGCAGCCACCACTATGCCTGAAAATATGACGAGGGGTACTCCGTGATGTGTTGTGTTGGATTTGCAACAAACATAAGGGTTTGTAATTAGGACACAAAGTTGATTTTGTAGATCATTTTTCAGTATTACTTTAAGTGCCTTGTGTCATGTTTTGTCTTATATTGTCTTGTCATTTTGCTTTCCCTTCTGTTCGTTTTCCCCCTGCTGGTCTTTTTAGGTTCGTTCCCTTTTTTCTCTCTCCCTCCCTCTCTCTCTTCTCTCTATCGTTCCGTTCCTGCTCCCAGCTGTTCCTATTCCCCTAATCAATCATTTAGTCTTTCCACACCTGTTCCCTATCTTTTCCCCTGATTAGAGTCCCTATTTCTCCCCTTGTTTTCCGTTTCTGTCCTGTCGGATCCTTGTATATTGTTCACCGTGCTGTGTCCTTGTCTCGCCCTGTCGTGTCGTGTTTCCCTCATATGCTGCGTGGTGAGCAGGTGTCTGAGTCTGCTACGGTCAGTGCCTTCCCGAGGCAACCTACAGTTTATGGTCGAGTCTCCAGTCTGTCCTCGTCATTACGAGTGGAATTGTTTTTTATGCTTTGTTTACCGCTCCGATTTGTCTAGGAGTATTGCATATTTCCTTTACTGGAATAAAGACTCTGTTTTCGCCAAGTCGCTTTTGGGTCCTCATTCACCTGCATAACAGAAGGATCCGACCAAGAATGGACCCAGCGACTATGGATTCTCTCTACTCTACTCTCGAGTTCCAGGGAGCGATGCTCGGCAGACACGAGCAGGAATTGTCTGCTGCTCGGCATGCCGTTGAGACCCTGGCCGCTCAGGTCTCCGACCTCTCAGGACAGTATCAGAGTCTTCGTCTCGTGCCACCAGCTACTTCCGGGTCTTCCGAGCCTCCGGAACCTAGGGTTAATAACCCACCATGTTATTCTGGGCAGCCCACTGAGTGCCGCTCCTTTCTCACCCAGTGTGATATAGTGTTCTCTCTCCAACCCAACACATACTCAAGAGAGAGAGCTCGGATTGCCTACGTCATATCACTCCTTACTGGTCGGGCTCGGCAGTGGGGCACAGCTATCTGGGAGGCAAGCGCTGAGTGTACTAACAATTATCTGAACTTTAAAGAGGAGATGATAAGGGTTTTTGATCGTTCAGTTTTTGGGAAAGAAGCTTCCTGGTCCCTGTCTTCCCTATGTCAAGGTAATCGATCCATAACGGATTACTCTATAGAGTTTCGCACTCTTGCTGCCTCCAGTAACTGGAACGAGCAGGCGTTGCTCGCTCGTTTTCTGGAGGGACTCCACGCTAAGGTTAAGGATGAGATTCTCTCTCGGGAGGTTCCATCCAGCGTGGATTCTTTGATTGGACTCGCTATTCGCATTGAACGACGGGTAGATCTTCGTCACCGAGCTCATAGAAGAGAGCTCGCGTTAACTGTGTCTCCCCTCTCTCCGACACTACCATCTTTCCCCACAGACTCAGGTGTTGAGCCCATGCAGCTGGGGGTATTCGCATTTCGACTAAGGAGAGGGAACGGAGAATCACCAACCGCCTCTGTCTCTATTGCGGTTCCGCTGGTCATTTTGTCATTTCATGTCCAGTTAAAGGCCAGAGCTCATCAGTAAGCGGAGGGCGACTGATAAGCGCTACTAGACGGTCCTCTCCGTCAAGTACCTGTACTACCTTACCGGTCCATCTACGCTGGACCGGATCGGCAGCTTCCTGCAGTGCATTAATAGACTCTGGGGCGGAGGGCTGTTTTATGGACGAAGCCTGGGCTCGGGAACATGACATTCCTCTCAGACAGTTAGGGGAGCCCACGGTCATGTTTGCCTTGGATGGTAGTCCTCTCCCCAGTATATTATGTGAAACACTACCTTTAACCCTCACTGTATCTGGTAACCATAGTGAGACCATTTCTTTTTTGATTTTTTGTTCACCTTTTACACCTGTTGTTTTGGGTCATCCCTGGCTTGTGTGTCATAATCCTTCTTTTGATTGGTCTAGTAATTCTATCCTTTCCTGGAACGTTTCTTGTCATGTGAAGTGTTTAATATCTGCTATTCCTCCTGTTTGTTCTGCTCCCTTTTCACAGGAGGAACCTGGTGATTTGACAGGAGTGCCGGAGGAATATCATGGTCTGCGCACGGTCTTCAGTCGGTCCAGAACCAACTCCCTTCCTCCTCACCGGTCGTATGATTGTTGTTCTGATCTCCTCAAGAAGCGTTTTGCATCCGCTCCTATCCTTGTTGCACCTGACGTCACTAAACAGTTTATTGTCGAGGTTGACGCGTCGGGGGTGGGCGTGGGAGCCATTCTGTCCCAGCACTCCGATACTGACGATGGGGTCCACCCTTGCGCGTATTTTCCTCATCGCCTGTCACCGTCGGAACGTAACTATGATGTGGCTAACCGTGAACTGCTCGCCATCCGTTTAGCCCTAGGCAAATGGCGACAGTGGTTGGAGGGGGCGACCGTTCCTTTTGTCGTTTGGACTGACCAAAGGAACCTTGAGTACATCCGTTCTGCCAAACGACTGAATGCGCGTCATGCTCGTTGGGCGTTGTTTTTCGCTCGTTTCGAGTTCGTTATTTCTTATTGCCCGGGTACTAAGAACACCAAGCCTCATGCTTATCCCGTCTCTTTAGTTCTTCTGTGGCTTCTACCGATCCCGAGGGGATCCTTCCTGTTGGGCGTGTTGTCGGGTTGACAGTCTGGGGAATTGAAAGACAGGTTAAGCAAGCACTCACGCACACTGCGTCGCCGCGCGCTTGTCCTAGTAACCTTCTTTTCGTTCCTGTTTCTACTCGTCTGGCTGTTCTTCAGTGGGCTCACTCTGCCAAGTTAGCTGGCCATCCCGGCGTTCGAGGTACTCTTGCTTCTATTCGCCAGCGCTTTTGGTGGCCTACTCAGGAGCATGACACGCGCCGTTTCGTGGCTGCGTGTTCGGACTGCGTGCAGAATAAATCTGGTAATTTTTTTTTCTGCTTCTGCTCCTGGTCTTGCTGGGTCCCAGTCTGTTCCCTGCCACCGCATCTCTCCTGTTCTTGTTCCTGCCCTTGCTGTGTCTCAGTCTGTCCCTAGTTGTTACTCTCCTGGCCTGTTTGGTCCTGTTTGCTCTAAAGCTTTCAGTTCTCTACCCGTGTCTCATTTTTTTTTTTGAGTAGTACCCTATTTTCCCTTTTTATCGTTTTTTCGTCACGGTCCTGAGGAGAGGAGTTGGGTTCTTTCTCGGGACGTGCTGGACCGTTTGTGATCTATGATTTCCTCCGTTGCCGCCAGTGTTCCTCCTCGAGAGCGCCAGGAGGCGCTCGGTGAGTGGGGGGGTACTGTCATGTTTTGTCTTATATTGTCTTGTCATTTTGCTTTCCCTTCTGTTCGTTTTCCCCCTGCTGGTCTTTTTAGGTTCGTTCCCTTTTTTCTCTCTCCCTCCCTCTCTCTCTTCTCTCTATCGTTCCGTTCCTGCTCCCAGCTGTTCCTATTCCCCTAATCAATCATTTAGTCTTTCCACACCTGTTCCCTATCTTTTCCCCTGATTAGAGTCCCTATTTCTCCCCTTGTTTTCCGTTTCTGTCCTGTCGGATCCTTGTATATTGTTCACCGTGCTGTGTCTTTGTCTCGCCCTGTCGTGTCGTGTTTCCCTCAGATGCTGCGTGGTGAGCAGGTGTCTGAGTCTGCTACGGTCAGTGCCTTCCCGAGGCAACCTACAGTTTATGGTCGAGTCTCCAGTCTGTCCTCGTCATTACGAGTGGAATTGTTTTTTATGCTTTGTTTACCGCTCCGATTTGTCTAGGAGTATTGCATATTTCCTTTACTGGAATAAAGACTCTGTTTTCGCCAAGTCGCTTTTGGGTCCTCATTCACCTGCATAACACCTTGTTTGTGAATAGGATGCATGGTTTGGAATATTCAGCGTCCATTTTTCCCCCCATTTTTTGTTTTACATATCTATCAGTGCCCTACTTTGTGAGGCGTTGAAAAACCTTCTTGGTCTTTGTCGTTGAATCTGTGTGTTGTACTGAACTTATTAAAAATAACATGAACCAAATTCCCCTTTGACATCATGAGGTCTGTAGATCAGTGAATGTAGTTTTGTCGGCCAAACCGTTTGGACGCTACAGACGTTATCGTGAGGAGACTGATTTCACGGTCTGACAAACACAGCTACCTTCCAGTGCAGATGAGGAAGGCCGACATTGGAGGATGTAGTGGATGAGACACAGCCAATTATATCTCTAGTTGAAACATTATGCTAATTGCTTTTCCCCGGGGGAGATGATATTGACTCTAGGTTAAGGGCACACAGCATGCAGCTCCTCTCTCTCGCTCAGTGAACGCAGTTTTAAACCACCTTTGGCTTCTGCATTAAAACGGCAATTATAAAATTATTCGTGGCAATTAATCAGCTGTTAAAGCGCACGCCTAGTTCGTGAGACATATTTAACAGAAATCAATAATCAAAAACACTTTGAAGGTGAGTCACATGACCCAGGACAGGAATTGGGTACCTAATTTGTTTTCACCATTGACCTCAAAGCAGGAAGTGCTTGTGGACACCCTGACCTCAAATGAGTTCATTATAGACTTCAGACACATATGACATTCCCTTACATTCCTCATGACCTGGTTCCTGAGGCTTGGGAGAGAGAGAGAAAGAGAGCTGCACGCTACTGCAGTAAAAGGGAAAGTGTCTGCATTGAACTGCACAGTGATGAGGCGAGGTGGGGGGGAACGGGGGAGGAGTCATTGACTTCAGCTGAAAATAAATGGAGGTCTAAAGTGCTGAGTCATGACTCTGTGTTAGTTTATCACCCTGTCTTCCCCTGTCTTCCCCTGTCTTCCCCTGTCTTCCCCTGTCTTCCCCCTCGTGCTGAGTTATGACTCTGTGTTAGTTTATCACCCTGTCTTCCCCTGTCTTCCCCTGTCTTCCCCTGTCTTCCCCCTCGTGCTGAGTCATGACTCTGTGTTAGTTCATTACCCTGTCTTCCCCTGTCTTCCCCTGTCTTCCCCTGTCTTCCCCTCTCCTCCCCCTCATGCTGAGTCATGACTCTGGGTTAGTTTATCACCCTGTCTTCCCCTGTCTTCCCCTGTCTTCCTCTGTCTTCCCCTGTCTTCCCCTGTCTTCCCCTGTCTTCCCCCTCGTGCTGAGTCATGACTCTGGGTTAGTTTATCACCCTGTCTTCCCCTGTCTTCCCCTGTCTTCCCCTGTCTTCCCCTGTCTTCCCCCTCGTGCTGAGTCATGACTCTGTGTTAGTTTATTACCCTGTCTTCCCCTGTCTTCCCCTGTCTTCCCCTGTCTTCCCCTCTCCTCCCCCTCGTGCTGAGTCATGACTCTGTGTTAGTTTATTCCCCTGTCTTCCCCTGTCTTCCCCTGTCTTCCCCTGTCTTCCCCCTCGTGCTGAGTCATGACTCTGTGTTCGTTTATCACCCTGTCTTCCCCTGTCTTCCCCTGTCTTCCCCTGTCTTCCCCTGTCTTCCTCTGTCTTCCCCTGTCTTCCCCTGTCTTCCCCTGTCTTCCCCTGTCTTCCCCCTCGTGCTGAGTCATGACTCTGTGTTCGTTTATTACCCTGTCTTCCCTTTCCTCCCCCTCCTCCCTTCCTGCCCCCCTCATCCCTCTCCTTCTCTTCCAATTTCCCCCTCCTACCCCCTCTCCCACCCATCCTCCCTCCTAACCCTATTCCCACCTCCACCCTTGTCTACCCCATTCCTATCTCCTCCTCCCCCCCGCGCCCTACACCCTCTACTAATGTTTGTTTACTGCCTTTAATTACATTTTTTTCTGGCGTGACTGAGAGCTGGTTCAGATAGTTCAGGGGGAAATCTATTTTACTACGGAATAGACATCCACACAAACACATAAACACACACCGTCATCCAAGCCACCTGCTGAGGGTCCTGACTGCTGTTCTGTTCTATTTTTCCTAGCTGTCTACATTCCACCACAGCCACTACATGCTGGCACTAAAACCTCACTCAATGAGCTGTTTTCCGCCATAAGCAAACAGGAAAATGCTCATCCAGAAGTGGTGCTCCTAGTGGCCGGGGACTTTATTGCAGGGAAACTTAAATCTGTTTTACCTAATTTCTACCAGCATGTTAAATGTGGAACCAGAGGGGAATATCTCTGGACCACCTTTACTCTACACACAGAGACGTGAACATTGCAATCCTGATACCTGCTTACAAGCAAAAATTAAACCAGGAAGCACCAGTGACTCGGTCAATAAAAAAGTGGTCAGATGAAGCAGATGCTAAACTACAGGACTGTTTTTCTATCACAGACTGGAATATGTTCCGGGATTCTTCCGATGACATTGAGTACACCACATCAGTCACTGGCTTCATCAATAAGTACATCGATGATGTCGTCCCCACAGTGACCGTACGTACATACCGCAACCAGAAGCCATGGATTACAGGCAACATCCACACTGAGCTAAAGGCTAGAGCTGCCGCTTTCAAGGAGCGGGATTCTAACCCTGAAGTTTATAAGAAATCCCTCCGACGAACCATCAAACAGACAAAGCATCAATACAGGACTAAGATCGAATCGTAATACACCAGCACTGACGCACGTCAGATGTAACAGGGCTGTAATGTAACTGCAAACCATTACACACTACAAAGGGAAGCACACCAGAGAGCTGCCCAGTGACATGAGCCTACCAGATGAGCTAAACTACTTCTATGCTCACTTCGAGGAAAATAACACTGAAACATGCAGAGCACCAGCTGTTCTGGAAGACTGTGTGATCACGCTCTCCGCAGCCAATGTTAGTAAGACTTTTAGGCAGGTCAACATTCACAAAGCCGCAGGGCCAGACGGAATACCAGGACGTGTATCGTGTACTGACCAGTGTCTTCACTGCACCTCATAAAACTCACCTGGTCTCCATTACCTCCTTGATCATCTTCCCTCTATCTGTCACTCACCTGGTCTCCATCACCTCCTTGATTATCTTCTCTATATCTGTCACTCACCTGGCCTCCATCACATCCATGATTATCTTCCCTATATCTGTCACTCACCTGGACTCCATCACCTCCTTGATTATCTTC
This sequence comes from Oncorhynchus gorbuscha, assembly GCF_021184085.1. Taxonomy (NCBI): domain Eukaryota; kingdom Metazoa; phylum Chordata; class Actinopteri; order Salmoniformes; family Salmonidae; genus Oncorhynchus; species Oncorhynchus gorbuscha. Next base: position 2,428,301 of record NC_060183.1, read on the forward strand.
CCTATATCTGTCCCTCACCTGGACTCCATCACCTCCTTGATTATCTTCCCTTTATCTGTCACTCACCTGGACTCCATCACCTCCTTGATTATCTTCTCTATATCTGTCACTCACCTGGACTCCATCACCTCCTTGATTATCTTCTCTATATCTGTCTCTCCTCTTGGTTCTTTCCTCTGGTGTTATTGCCTCTGTTTCCATGCTGGTGCGTTTGTTTGTCTTGCGTGTATATTTTGTTTATTTATTAAAACACTCCCTGAACTTGCACACTCGTTACAAATACCAACATGTTTTATTTTAAGCAGAACACCATAGTCCCTGTGCCCAAGAACACAAAGGATACCTGCCTAAATGACTACAGACCCGTAGCACTCACGTCTGTAGCCATGAAGTGCTTTGAAAGGCTGGTAATGGCTCACATCAACATCATTATCCCAGAAACCCTAGACCCAGCCTAATTTGCATACCGCCCTAACAGATCCACAGATGATGCAATCTCTATTGCACTCCACACTGCCCTTTCACATCTGGACAAAAGAAACACCTATTTGAGAATGTTATTAAATTCAGAATATGAATGAAGTAAAATAAAATAGACAGAAGGAGAACGCTGTAGCAAGACTCCCTCACCATGTTTATCTAACCTTTATTTAACTAGGTCAGTTAAGAACAACATCTTATTTTCAATGACGGCCTACCAGGGAACAGTGGGTTAACTGCCTTGTTCAGGGGCGGAATGACAGATTTTTACCTTGTCAGCTCTGAGATTCGATCTAGCAAGTACAATGCTCTAACCACTAGGCTACCTGTCGCCCCATTGATTTACACTGGCTTCCCTTATACTGTATAATCTACTCTAGGAGTGCACGCGCGTGTGTGTATGTGTGTGTGTGTGTGCTCTATAGATATGGCCATCTATTACAATTTGAACAAGTTGAAGATCTGAGAAAGGAAGTAACACTAGATGATTCACTCTCCAGTCCCCATGAACATGTTTTAACCGCACTCGGAAGTCCTGAGGAGCTGGGGGGGGGGGGGGGGGGGAAGGAGGAGAGAGAGGGGGCCAGGGTGTGGAAGACGGGGAAGGAGGGAGAGAGGGGGAGGGTGTGGAAGAGAGGGAAGGAGGGAGAGAGGGGTGGGCGAGGGTGTGGAAGACAGGGAAGGAGGGAGAGGGGAAGGAGGGAGAGGGGGAAGACGGGGAAGGAGGGAGAGGGGAAGGAGGGAGAGGGGGAAGACGGGGAAGGAGGGAGAGGGGAAGGAGGGAGAGGGGGGAAGACGGGGAAGGAGGGAGGGGAAGGAGGGAGAGGGGAAGGAAGGAGGGGGCGAGGGGAAGACGGGGAAGGAGGGAGAGAGGGGGGCGAAAGACAGGGAAGGAGGGAGAGAGAGGGGGCGAGGGTGTGGAAGACAGGGAAGGAGGGAGAGAGGGGGCGAGGGTGTGGAAGGGGAGGGAGAGAGAGGGGGGGCGAGGGTGTGGAAGACAGGGAAGGAGGGAGAGAGAGGGGGCGAGGGTGTGGAAGACAGGGAAGGAGGGAGAGAGAGGGGGCGAGGGTGTGGAAGACAGGGAAGGAGGGAGAGAGGGGGGGGGGGTGTGGAAGACGGGGAAGGAGGGAGAGAGAGGGGGGGGCGAGGGTGTGGAAGACAGGGAAGGAGGGAGAGAGAGGGGGGCGAGGGTGTGGAAGACAGGGAAGGAGGGAGAGAGAGGGGGGCGAGGGTGTGGAAGACAGGGAAGGAGGGAGAGAGAGGGGGGCGAGGGTGTGGAAGACAGGGAAGGAGGGAGAGAGAGGGGGCGAGGGTGTGGAAGACGGGGAAGGAGGGAGAGAGAGGGGGCGAGGGTGTGGAAGACAGGGAAGGAGGGAGAGAGAGGGGGCGAGGGTGTGGAAGACAGGGAAGGAGGGAGAGAGAGGGGGCGAGGGTGTGGAAGACGGGGAAGGAGGGAGAGAGAGGGGGCAAGGGTGTGGAAGACGGGGAAGGAGGGAGAGAGAGGGGGCGAGGGTGTGGAAGACGGGGAAGGAGGGAGAGAGAGGGGGTGAGGGTGTGGAAGACGGGGAAGGAGGGAGAGAGAGGGGGGCGAGGGTGTGGAAGACGGGGAAGGAGGGAGAGAGAGAGGGGCGAGAGTGTGGAAGACGGGAGACATGACCAATTCCTTTGAAGTGGGATGCAGCTGAGATATTAAATTATTAACTTGTAGGATATTAAAGTTTCAGCACCTAATTTGGCCGTCGTTCTCCACTTCGTGACCGGTGACCTGGGGGCAGGAGGGAAGGAGAAGATACAAGTTAGTCTTCAGTCAGATGCCTGGCTGGGAGGGCGATGAAGTGTGTGTGGGTAACTTCCTGTGTGTGGCTGGAGAAACCTTACTGCATCAAGAGGTTAACTCTGCCCACACTGTTCTCTCTCTCAGTCTCTCTCTCTCTGTCCCTCTCTCTCTCTCTCTCTCTCTCTCTCTCTCTCTCTCTCTCTCTCTCTCTCTCTCTCTCTCTCTCTCTCTCTCTCTCTCTCTCTCTCTGTCTCTCTCTCTCTCTCTGTCTCTCTCTCTCCCTGTCTCTCTCTCTCTGTCTCTGTCTCTCTCTCTGTCTCTCTCTGTCTCTGTCTCTGTCTCTGTCTCTGTCTCTGTCTCTGTCTCTGTCTCTCTCTCTCTCTCTCTCTCTCTCTCTCTCTCTCTCTCTCTCTCTCTGTGTCTCTGTCTCTCTCTGTCTCTCTCTCTCTCACTCTCTCTCTCTCCCCTTTGTCTCCCATCCACAGTGTTCTGTCCCCCTTGTCTCCCATCCACAGTGTTCTCTCCCCCCTTGTCTCCCGTCCACAGTGTTCTCTTCATCCTTGTCTCCCATCCAGTGTTCTCTCCCCCTTGTCTCCCGTCCACAGTGTTCTCTCCCCCTTGTCTCCCATCCAGTGTTCTCTCCCCCTTGTCTCCCGTCCACAGTGTTCTCTCCCCCTTGTCTCCCGTCCACAGTGTTCTCTCCCCCTTGTCTCCCATCCAGTGTTCTCTCCCCCTTGTCTCCCGTCCACAGTGTTCTCTCCCCCTTGTCTCCCGTCCACAGTGTTCTCTCCCCCTTGTCTCCCGTCCACAGTGTTCTCTCCCCCCTTGTCTCCCGTCCACAGTGTTCTCTCCCCTTGTCTCCCGTCCACAGTGTTCTCTCCCCCTTGTCTCCCATCCAGTGTTCTCTCCCCCTGTCTCCCGTCCACAGTGTTCTCTCCCCCTTGTCTCCCATCCACAGTGTTCTCTCCCCCTTGTCTCCCGTCCACAGTGTTCTCTCCCCTTGTCTCCCGTCCACAGTGTTCTCTCCCCCTTGTCTCCCATCCAGTGTTCTCTCCCCCTTGTCTCCCGTCCACAGTGTTCTCTCCCCTTGTCTCCCGTCCACAGTGTTCTCTCCCCCCTTGTCTCCCGTCCACAGTGTTCTCTCCCCCTTGTCTCCCGTCCACAGTGTTCTCTCCCCCTTGTCTCCCGTCCACAGTGTTCTCTCCCCCTTGTCTCCCGTCCACAGTGTTCTCTCCTCCTTGTCTCCCGTCCACAGTGTTCTCTCCTCCTTGTCTCCCGTCCACAGTGTTCTCTCCCCCTTGTCTCCCATCCAGTGTTCTCTCCTCCTTGTCTCCCGTCCACAGTGTTCTCTCCCCCTTGTCTCCCATCCAGTGTTCTCTCCCCCCTTGTCTCCCGTCCACAGTGTTCTCTCCCCCTTGTCTCCCGTCCACAGTGTTCTCTCCCCCTTGTCTCCCGTCCACAGTGTTCTCTCCCCCTTGTCTCCCGTCCACAGTGTTCTCTCCTCCTTGTCTCCCGTCCACAGTGTTCTCTCCCCCTTGTCTCCCGTCCACAGTGTTCTCTCCCCCCTTGTCTCCCGTCCACAGTGTTCTCTCCCCTTGTCTCCCATCCAGTGTTCTCTCCTCCTTGTCTCCCGTCCACAGTGTTCTCTCCCCCTTGTCTCCCATCCACAGTGTTCTCTCCCCCTTGTCTCCCGTCCACAGTGTTCTCTCCCCCCCTTGTCTCCCGTCCACAGTGTTCTCTCCTCCTTGTCTCCCGTCCACAGTGTTCTCTCCCCCTTGTCTCCCGTCCACAGTGTTCTCTCCCCCCTTGTCTCCCGTCCACAGTGTTCTCTCCCCCTTGTCTCCCATCCAGTGTTCTCTCCCCCTTGTCTCCCGTCCACAGTGTTCTCTGCCTCATTTCCTCCCACATGACTAGTGTTGTTTACTGTGCTCCTGACAGTGAAGAAAGTACATTTGTTACCTAAGTTTAGCTTTGTATAGTAAAGTCTGTGTCAACAGTATCATGTTTATTAACACAATAGCCTCATTCGAGTGCGTAGTGCATCCTGGTGGAGCCCTGTGAGTATTTATCTTTGTCTTGTTGTTGTGTAACACCTGTCACCCGGGTAAATAGTCTCTTTAGGGAGTTCTAGTTGGCTCAGGTGTGTGGCTGACAGCCAGGACGGTTGGTAATGCTACATTACAGAGAAAAACAAGCCCACGCCCCAAAACAGTGGGTTGTTCTGTGTGGGCTGGGCTGCGGCTCGGCCAATATTGTTTACAACAGTGATGTGACCTGAGGTCGGTGGCTGGGTATGCACTGCTAAGACAGATTTACTCCCCAAAAAACCTTGATGAAGCCCCAGTCCACCATACAACAGATAGCTCCAACAAGCAGAGTGACATAGGCGATCAACTGAAACTGACAAACACATTTCACCAACTGTAAATGCCCGTGTAGCCAAAGATACACAACTCTCCTATGGCTGAATATTTCATACCATCACAACGACACACTGCTCACCTCGGCCGTAGACCGATGTAGCATCGACAGGTTCAAAGACCAAACATATATGGACACATTTCATCTGAATAGTTCACAACGCAAACTCCATATCCTGTCACAATGTATTTACAATTCTTCCAATGCACCATAAACACACACATGCACTTCATAATATTATTGAATACAGATATGGAATAAATACGGTTCTAATGAAGTTTCTAACAAACAACAATCGAAATGACTGAAAAATGTCTTATGAAAAGTAAATTCTAGATAAATCAAACGCTGTCATGAAAAACAAAGCAGTGCTCTAAACAGCTGACCAGCTAAATGCAAACAATGACTGATGTTGAAAAAGTCTACGTAAGGCATTGAAAGAAAGGGTATAAATCAAAGGAATAACTTACATTATCAAAGACAGGCTGCAAACAAAGCAAACACAACCACAGGCAGGTTAACTCTGTGGTGTTGAATGGTGAAAATTAGGAAAGTATTTTTCAGCACTGCTAACTCTGTGGTGCTGAACAGACAGGGCCTCGGGGCAGGTTAACTCTGTGGTGCTGAGTGGACAGGGCCTCAGGGCAGTTTAACTATGTGGTGCTGAATGGACAGGGCCTCAGGGCAGGTTAACTCTGTGGTGCTGAATGGACAGGGCCTCGGGCAGGTTAACTCTGTGGTGCTGAATGGACAGGGCCTCGGGAAAGGTTAACTCTGTGGTGCTGAGTGGACAGGGCCTCAGGGCAGGTTAACTCTGTGGTGCTGAACAGACAGGGCCTCGGGGCAGGTTAACTCTGTGGTGCTGAATGGACAGGGCCTCGGGGCAGGTTAACTCTGTGGTGCTGAATGGACAGGGCCTCAGGGCAGGTTAACTCTGTGGTGCTGAATGGACAGGGCCTCGGGGCAGGTTAACTCTGTGGTGCCTCTGTCAAGCCAGCTATAATTCCTACAGTTTGTGGATAGCCTAGGAGACGGCTTGTGGGCACAGGTCGTTGCACATGCACTGATTATGCTTTACAAGGTTGAAAAGGCTAATAAACAGCTATTCATATGTTCATTCAACACCAGCCTAACCCTCAAATTGCAAAGAAAAATGCATTTAGGCCTACCTTAACTTTGAAATGAAGTCCATTCATCTGCTCTTACATCTTCATCAAACTAATAATTCTGTCTGCTAGAGCTCATGTGGTTCTTAGCGCTTCAGCAAACAAAGAAAATGAGGTCAATAAAAATGACAAAAATCACGAGGGGCATTCTGTCAGTACTCCTTAGACACTGTGGATCTAAATTATGATTTTTCACTGTCCTTGTTTCTATAATGTTGCTGCCTTGATTTTTTAGTTCACTGTGTCTCTGGATTCACAGACACCTATGTACTATACAGTACCAGTCAAGATAATGTACTGTACAGTACCAGTCAAGATAATGTACTGTACAGTACCAGTCAAGATAATGTACTATACAGTACCAGTCAAGATAATGTACTGTACAGTACCAGTCAAGATAATGTACTGTACAGTACCAGTCAAGATAATGTACTGTACAGTACCAGTCAAGATAATGTACTGTACAGTACCAGTCAAGATAATGTACTGTACAGTACCAGTCAAGATAATGTACTGTACAGTACCAGTCAAGATAATGTACTGTACAGTACCAGTCAAGATAATGTAGAAGGTGAAATTAAACATTTAAAATAAACTGAAGAATCTCAAATATAAAATATATTGTTATTTGTTGAACATTATTTTTTGGTAATTACATGATTGTGTGTTATTTCATAGTTTTGAGGTCTTCACTATTATTCCACAATTTAGAAAATAGTACAAAAAAATACACATAAAAAACGTAATGACTGGTACTCTATATACATGTGTATGTATATATATATATATATTAACTTATATTTAACAGCTTTCTTGTGTAGGCACAAAACTACCTCCATTCTTCATTTTCATTTTTATTTGTTACCTTCAGACGACACTTGTAGCCCAAACGGTTTGTACAAACAGAAGTTGGTACATCCATGGTACCGACTGCAGACGAGTCCCGTGGGGGGTTGTAGCGCAAAACGGAGACCACCATCGTGGTCTTTCCATATTAGTTTGTTGGTCAAACCGTACAGCCGTTTAAGTGAGAAGATGTCTCATGGTTCGTAAACACAGCTGTAGCTCGGCCACCTTCCACCGCAGATGCGGAAGGCCGAAATACGCGAACGGAGTGGATTGACACAGCTCATGCAAAAAAATGATATCTCTTAAACTGACAGATTTCGATGGGGATTTTGTTATTATGTTACTGATATTGACACACCGAATATATTGCATGTGTTATTATTTTTCTCTCTGCATCGTTGGGTTCGTAAGTTAGCATTTCACTGTTAGTCTACACCTGTCTACAAAGCATGTGACAAATTGATTGATTGATTAAGCCTGTTGAATTGATTCACTTCAGGTCTCTGACCCTGTCTCAGTCAACTCCTCCCCCCCTCTTTCCCATCTCTCTCTCTCTCTCTCTCTCTCTCTCTCTATTTTCTCCATCTTTCTGTTATGCTTACAAATCCTCTGTGCATATACGTTATTTAGTTGATGTTCATAATCTTATCTTTTATTATCCTTATTGTTGTGGTCAAGAAGGAACCTGCATTTAGTTGGAAGACGTGTTCGTATCCCGTACATATGACTAATAGCATTTGAAACTTGAAGCAAGTACAGACAGATAGAGAGAGAGAATGGGAAGGAGGGAGGAGTTGTAAGTAAGTCAGGGTCAGAGAGCAAAAGTGAATCAATTTGTCACATGCTTTGTAGACAACAGGCTCAGTGAGCACAGCCTTGCCTTTGAGAAGGGTAGACAGGAAAACTTTGCTCCCTGTAGAGGAAAGGCTGTGCAACCACTGAACCACAGCAGAACCCGAGACAGAGCTGCATTTCCTGACAAAATGAAAAAAATACAAATACATTTGAGATGTCCATCTTCCCCAATATTTGGTGAAAAGGATATGGAAAAAGTTATTATTAAATAAAGGTGAAATACCAGGACACCAATGGGGTCACACTGCTACCTTCCAGAACCCCTCTTCCTGCCCTCCAGGAACCCTCTTCCTGCCCTCCAGGACCCCTCTTCCTGCCCTCCAGGACACCATTGGGTTACACTGCTACCTTCCAGGACCCCTCTTCCTGCCCTCCAGGACACCATTGGGGTCAGACCTCCTGCCCTCCAGGACACCAATGGGTTACACTGCTACCTTCCAGGACCCCTCTTCCTGCCCTCCAGGACACCATTGGGGTCAGACTGCCTGCCCTCCAGGACAGCAATGGGTTACACTGCTACCAACAATTGCTCAGAATATGTGGGATCTGTCACGCCCTGGCCTTAGTATTCTGTGTTTTCTTTATTATTGTGGTTAGGCCAGGGTGTGACATGGGTGATTATGTGTTTGTCTTGTCTATTGGTTTTGTAGATTGATGGGGTTGTGTTCAGTGTAGTATTCTAGGTAAGTTTATGGTTGCCTAGAGTGGTTCTCAATCAGAGGCACGTGTTTATCGTTGTCTCTGATTGGGAACCATATTTAGGCAGCCATTTCTTTGGGTATTTCGTGGGTGATTGTTTCCTGTCTCTGTGTTTTGCACCAGTTAGTACTGTTTTGGTTTTTCCACGTTTTCTTATTTTGTATATGTATATTGTTCACGTTATCATCTTTATTAAAGATGTTCAACCATGACCACGCTGCATTTTGGTCCTCCTCTCCTTCCCAGGAAGAAAACCGTAACAGGAACTCCTTCAAGATGGTTGGAAAAGCATTCCAGGTGAAGCTGGTTGAGGGAATGCCAAGACTGTTTAAAGATGTGGATTAATTACAAGGAATAGCCTGCACTCGGAAACGTGACGCAAATCTGTCAATGAAAAAACAGCACACAGACCCTCGCAACCTTTATTTAACATTTTATTTTATTTATTTATTTTTATTTAAACTTAATTCTTAAACAGGGAATTACATTGAGATAAAAAATATATATTTTACAAGAGAGCCCTGTACACATTGCAATAAAACAGAATATTAAAACAACATACACATGTGAATAAAACAATATAATTCAGCACAATAAAAAAACACTTAATAAAAGCATTCCCATTCAACTACATAGAGGTCCTCAATCAATAATGTAAACTTCCTGAGTGACACCAGCACATCTAACTCAGCAGATTGTTCCCCAAATTAGGGGAAAATTAGATCTGTAGAGACTGGAGGTGCCTCTACTCTGCATCTCTATGCTACGCAAATTCAATGATATCCATGCAATGATTTATTATAAAGGTGACTTTTGATACCTCAGAACTCCCCAGGTCACCCCCCTCTTGGCTCACTACAAATCAAGCATTGCCCTCCTCCTCCCCTTCGAAGCATAGCTTACTAATGTTACAGTCATTCAGAAGATAAGCAGAGAAGATAAGTAGAGAAGATAAGCAGAGAAGATAAGTAGAGAAGATAAGCAGAGAAGATAAGCAGAGAAGATAAGTAGAGAAGACAAGCAGAGAAGACAAGCAGAGAAGATAAGTAGAGAAGATAAGTAGAGAAGATAAGCAGAGAAGATAAGCAGAGAAGATAAGTAGAGAAGACAAGCAGAGAAGATAAGTAGAGAAGATAAGCAGAGAAGATAAGCAGAGAAGATAAGCAGAGAAGACAAGCAGAGAAGATAAGCAGAGAAGATAAGCAGAGAAGATAAGCAGAGAAGAAAAGCAGAGAAGATAAGTAGAGAAGACAAGCAGAGAAGATAAGTAGAGAAGACAAGCAGAGAAGACAAGTAGCGAAGACAAGCAGAGAAGATAAGCAGAGAAGACAAGCAGAGAAGATAAGTAGAGAAGACAAGCAGAGAAGATAAGCAGAGAAGACAAGCAGAGAAGATAAGTAGAGAAGATAAGCAGAGAAGACAAGCAGAGAAGATAAGTAGAGAAGACAAGCAGAGAAGACAAGCAGAGAAGATAAGTAGAGAAGATAAGCAGAGAAGATAAGCAGAGAAGATAAGTAGAGAAGACAAGCAGAGAAGATAAGCAGAGAAGATAAGCAGAGAAGATAAGTAGAGAAGATAAGCAGAGAAGACAAGCAGAGAAGATAAGTAGAGAAGACAAGCAGAGAAGACAAGCAGAGAAGATAAGTAGAGAAGATAAGTAGAGAAGATAAGCAGAGAAGATAAGCAGAGAAGATAAGTAGAGAAGACAAGCAGAGAAGATAAGTAGAGAAGATAAGCAGAGAAGATAAGCAGAGAAGATAAGCAGAGAAGACAAGCAGAGAAGATAAGCAGAGAAGATAAGCAGAGAAGATAAGCAGAGAAGAAAAGCAGAGAAGATAAGTAGAGAAGACAAGCAGAGAAGATAAGTAGAGAAGACAAGCAGAGAAGACAAGTAGCGAAGACAAGCAGAGAAGATAAGCAGAGAAGACAAGCAGAGAAGATAAGTAGAGAAGATAAGCAGAGAAGATAAGCAGAGAAGACAAGCAGAGAAGATAAGCAGAGAAGACAAGCAGAGAAGATAAGCAGAGAAGACAAGCAGAGAAGATAAGCAGAGAAGACAAGCAGAGAAGATAAGCAGAGAAGACAAGCAGAGAAGATAAGCAGAGATGACAAGCAGAGAAGATAAGTAGAGAAGACAAGCAGAGAATATAAGTCGAGAAGACAAGCAGAGAAGATAAGTAGAGAAGACAAGCAGAGAAGATAAGTAGAGAAGATAAGTAGAGAAGACAAGCAGAGAAGATAAGCAGAGTAGATAAGTCGAGAAGACAAGCAGAGAAGATAAGAAGAGAAGACAAGCAGAGAAGATAAGCAGAGAAGATAAGCAGAGAAGATAAGCAGAGAAGATAAGTAGAGAAGACAAGCAGAGAAGATAAGTAGAGAAGACAAGCAGAGAATATAAGTAGAGAAGACAAGCAGAGAAGATAAGTAGAGAAGACAAGCAGAGAATATAAGTAGAGAAGACAAGTAGAGAAGAAAAGTAGAGAAGACAAGCAGAGAAGATAAGTAGAGAAGATAAGCAGAGAAGATAAGCAGAGAAGATAAGCAGAGAAGATAAGTAGAGAAGATAAGTAGAGAAGACAAGCAGAGAAGATGAGTAGAGAAGATAAGTAGAGAAGACAAGCAGAGAAGATAAGTAGAGAAGATAAGCAGAGAAGATAAGTAGAGAAGACAAGCAGAGAAGATAAGTAGAGAAGATAAGCAGAGAAGATAAGTAGAGAAGATAAGCAGAGAAGACAAGCAGAGAAGACAAGCAGAGAAGATAAGTAGAGAAGAATGAATAAATGTGTTCAATGCTAGTTAAGGCCACTATAGTTATCACCTTTGATATTAGATTTATTAACTACGAAGAAAAGTTTTTAATTCTGGTGCCGCTCTGCACACACAAGCTTGTTAGCTAGCTAGCTTCTCTGGTCCGACGTTAAGCGAACTCTGAAGGTCAAAGACATTCAAAGTTCCTCCATAGAAGAGGAATTCGGTGAGTCTAATGCATCACAAGATGCCCAGGGCTTCAAATCCTCCTCCAGCTGCATCTTACGTCCTACACTTTCCATCACGCATGTTAACCACTCACTCAGCTATAATAATAATATAATAATAATATAAATAATATATGCCATTTAGCAGACGCTTTTATCCAAAGCGACTTACAGTCATGTGTGCATACATTCTACATATGGGTGGTCCCAGGAATCGAACCCACTACCCTGGCGTTACAAGCGCCATGCTCTACCAACTGAGCTACAGAAGGACCATAAGAAGGACCATTGAGCAGGAAAGCTATAGCTTTCCCGCTCAATAGCACGCTGCTATTTCCGCGCTGCATGATTGGTGTAATTTAACGTTGAGCTAAATGTAAAACATGTTTTTAATATTGCCAAAAGGAATGATTGGCAGAAAGGTGATTCTACTGTTCTGTTCTAACATGTAATTCACTGCCCTGAGAGGAGAGTTAAGGAGAGAACCATGGAACATCAGAGAGAGGAGTTGGAACTAATATTTAGCCAAAAGGCTGGTCTGGTACATTTACATTTGAATCATTTAGCTTTTATCCAGAGCCACGTAAAAGGGCAGACAGGACTGCAAAGGTGGCGGCAGCTGGGAGAACACAGAAAGCAGGACAGAGGAAGCAGGTTGGAAGGCTTGGTTGAGGAATATGAGGTTTTAAAACAAGCAGAAAGGAACAATATAAACCGATAGTTTTTTTTGTTTTAAACCGTTTCAGAACTTTATTTTGCTGTTTGGAACAAAAAAAATATGGTTCTGTTCAGAACTAAACGATTGGACAATTATTTTGGTTCCAATCCCCGGTGCCTTTCTCCCTGTCTGGACTGAACCCCTGGTACCTTTCTGTCTGTTTGTACACACAGTTCCTGGAAACAAAATTTCCATGAAGACAATTTTCATCAAAACATATAGATTCAATGGTTGTAAAGATGGGGAGAGTTCTAGCCTTAATAAAGAGATGCTCTACTCCAAAAAGCAAGTTCTACAGGCTCTAGTTTTGTCTGATCTTGATTATTGTCAAGTCGTGTGGTCCAGTGCTGCAAGGAAAGACCTAGTTAAGCTGCAGCTGGCCCAGAACAGAGAGGCACGTCTTGCTCTTCATTGTAATCAGAGGACAGATATAAATACTATGCAGTCAGTCTCTCTTGGCTAAGAGTTGAGGAGAGACTGACTACATCACTTCTTCTTTTTATAAGAAACATTAATGTGTTGAAAATCCCTAATTGTTTGCATAGTCAATTTACACACAGCTCTGACACACACACTTATCCCACCAGACATGCCACCGGGGGTCTTTTCACAGTCTCCAAATTTAGAACAAATGTCGAACAAATTCAAGAGAGCATACAGTATTATATAGAGCATTTATTGCATGGAATTTCCTTCCATCTCATATTGCTCAAATTAACAAAAAACCTGGTTTCAAAGAACAGATTAAGCAACACTTCACGGCACAACGCCTCTCCCCTATTTGACCTCAACAGTTTTTTGTATACATTGATATGTAGGCTACGTGTACCTTTTAAATACATGTATGTAGTCCTGTCCTTGAGCTGTTCTTGTCTAATGATGTTCTGTATTATGTAATTCTGTATTAGGTTTCATGTTTTGTGTGGACCCCAGGAAGTGTAGCTGCTTTTGCAACAGCTAATGGGGATGCTAACAAAATACCAAATACCAAACACACAGGGCCATAAAGTACAATGGAATGTAGGCAAAGTTCAGGACCCAGATTGGTCAATATTTTTCTCTCTCTCTGGTATGATAATTATATATGTACTGTATGTGATGGCAGAAAGTTGTGTTTCATGTTATATTCCATTGATGATATTCTGAAAACATTTGTTGCAGCCTTCAACTCAGTTCAGTATGTTATGGAGTCGGAAAGATATTATGAAGAATAGCAGATATCCAGAAAACCTTTCTCTCTCCAGGTAATGTCAGAGGGTCATAAGTTAGAGCAACACTGAACCATGCATTAGAGCACCAGATGTTCTGGACGACTGTGTGATCTCGCTCTCCGTAGCCGATGTGAGTAAGACCTTTAAACAGGTTAACATTCACAAGGCCTCAGGGCCAAACAGATTACCAGGACGTGTACTCCGAGCATGCGCTGACCAACTAGCAAGTGTCTTCACTGACATTTTCAACCCCTCCCTGACCCAGTCTGTAATACCAAATTCTGAATAACTGCACAGCTATTTATAGCCTACTTCACTATGGGAAAGGGGTCACAGTGCATGTCATGTTGATATGATTTTCAATCTGCTTCCATATGTTTCAAAGTCGATCATAATGAAAAATAATCAATTTTTAGCTGTATTTACAATCTCCTTATTCAAATGGATCATTTACCTCTCATCAACAATAGCACTTATCAATTTGTAAATTACAGTGCTCTATTTGCAAACAGCAGGTTCACTCAACCTTATTCGTGGTTTCCTCGTGCTTAAAGGTGGTGGAATTATGAGGGAATGAAGTCAAGGTCAGAAAATGGTGTATTTGTAGACACACCTTCGCCCCAAATGAATAGAGGGTGAATAGCATGCTACTCGTATCCCTAAATTCAAGGTCAGAATACGCACAGAGAAAAGAGAAAAGTGCATTAAAAGGAAATTATGTTCCATTTACGAGCGTTTAACTTGGGTCAGAATCCGCCCCAACAGATCCACAGATGACGCAATTTCTATTGAACTCCACACTGCCCTCTCCCAACTGGACAAGAGGAACACCTATGTAAGAATGCTGTTCATCGACTACAGCTCAGCGTTCAACATTATAGTCCCCTCCAAGCTCATCACCAAGCTAACGACCCTGGGACTGAACACCTCCCATCTGCAACTAGTAAGGGTAGGCAACAACACATCTGCCACACTGATCCTCAACACGGGGGCCCCTCAGGGGTGTGTGCTTAGTCCCCTCCTGTACTCCCTGTTCACTCACAATTGCGTGGCCATGCACAACTCCAACACCATCATCAAGTTTGCTGCCGACACGACGATGGTAGGCCTGATCACCAATAATGATGAGACAGCCTATATGGAGGAGATCAGAGACCTGGGAGTGTGGTGCCAGGACAATAACCTCCCCCTCAACGTCGGCAAGACAAAGCAGCTGATCAGGAAAAGGAAGGCCGAACACGCCCCTAGTCCACCTCGACGGCGCTATAGTGGAGGGGTCAAGTTACTTCAAGTTACTCGGTGTCCACATCACTAAGGAACTAACATGGTCAACACACACCCACACAGTTGTGAAGAGGGCACGACAGTGCTTCTTCCCACTCAGGAGTCTCAAAAAGATTTGACATGGGTCCTCAGATCCTCAAAAAGCAGCTGCACCATCGAGAGCTTTTAGACTGGCTGCATCACTGGTTGGTATGGCAACTGCTTGGCATTCAGCCGCTAGGCGCTACAGAGGGATGGCGATTACGGCCCAGTACAATACAGGCCGAGGTCCCTGCCATCCAGGACCTCTATACCAGGCGGTGTCAGAGGAAGGCCAAAAATATGACAAAGACTCCAACCACCCAAGCCATAGACTGTTTTCTCTGCTACTGAATGGCAAGCAGTACCAGTGCACCAAGTCTGAAACCAGCAGGACCATGAACAGCTTCTACCCCCAAGCCATAAGGCAGCTAAACAAGACTGCTAATTAGCTAATGAAATGGTTACTCGGACTACCTGCATTGACCTTTTTTGCACTCTTGTACTGATACCCACACACTGGACTCTACCCACACACGGGACTCTACCCACACACTGGACTCTACCCACACACTGGACTCTACCCGCACACTGGACTCTACCCACACACTGGACTCTACCCAACACACTGGACTCTACCCACACACTGGACTCTACCCACACACTGGACTCTACCCCACACACTGGACTCTACCCCACACACTGGACTCTACCCGCACACTGGACTCTACCCGCACACTGGACTCTACCCACACACTGGACTCTACCCACACACTGGACTCTACCCCACACACTGGACTCTACCCACACACTGGACTCTACCACACACACTGGACTCTACCCGCACACTGGACTCTACACGCACACTGGACTCTACCCGCACACTGGACTCTACCCACACACTGGAGTCTACCCAACACACTGGAGTCTACCCAACACACTGGACTCTACCCGCACACTGGACTCTACCCGCACACTGGACTCGACCCACACACTGGACTCTACCCGTACACTGGACTCTATCCACACAGTGGACTCTACCAGCACACTGGACTCTACCCACAGACTGGACTCGACCCACAGACTGGATTCAACCCGCACACTGGACTCGACCCACAGACTGGACTCTACCCGCACACTGGACTCTACCCGCACACTGGACTCGACCCATAGACTGGACCCTACCCGCACACTGGACTCTACCCGCACACTGGACTCTACCCGCACACTGGACTCTACCGACACACTGGACTCTACCTGAACACTGGACTCGACCCACAGACTGGACTCTACCCACACACTGGACTCTACCCAACACACTGGACTCTACCCAACACACTGGACTCTACCCATACACTGGACTCTACCCACACACTGGGCTCTACCCCACACTCTGGACTCTACCCACACACTGGACTCTACCCACACACTGGACTCTACCCACACACTGGACTCTACCCCAAACTGGACCTTACCCACACACTGGACTATACCCCACACTCTGGACTCTACCCGAACACTGGACTCGACCCACAGACTGGACTCTACCCACACACTGGACTCTACCCAACACACTGGACTCTACCCAACACACTGTACTCTACCCATACACTGGACTCTACCCACACACTGGGCTCTACCACACACTCTGGACTCTACCCACACACTGGACTCTACCCACACACTGGACTCTACCCACACACTGGACTCTACCCACACACTGGACTCTACCCCACACTCTGGACTCTACCCACACACTGGACTCTACCCGGACACTGGACTCTACCCCACACTCTGGACTCTACCCACACACTGGACTCTACCCGCACACTGGACTCTACCCCACCCACTGGACTCTACCCCACACTCTGGACTCTACCCCACACACAGGACCCTACCCACGCACTGGACTCTACCCACACACTGGACTCTACCCGCACACTGGACTCTACCCCATACACTGGACTCTACCCACACACGGGACTCTATCCACACACTGGACTCTATCCACACACTGGACTCTACCCACACTGGACTCTACCCACACACTGGACTCTACCCACACACTGGACTCTACCCAACACACTGGACTCTACCCACACACTGGACTCTACCCATACAGGACTCTACCCACACACTGGACTCTACCCATACTGGACTCTACCCACACACTCACACATACAGTACTTACACATACACCCAAACACACACATAACTTGCGTACACACACACACACACACACACACACACACACACACACACACACACACACACACACACACACACACACACACACACACACACACACACACACACACACACACACACACACACACACACACACACACACACACACACACACACACACACACACACACACACACACACACACACACACTTCCTGTATATAGCCATGTTATTTTATACTCCCTGTATATAGCCATGTTATTTTCTACTTCCTGTATATAACCATGTACAAGGCGCAGCATGCGTAAAGTTTCACATTATTTTAATAAACTGAAACTCACCAAAAACAAAACAATATAGCACAAACAAAACATGAAACTCAATGTAGACAAGATCCCACAAACACAAATGAGGGAAATTGCTACTTAAATATGATCCCCAATCAGAGACAACGATAAACAGCCATCTCTGATTGGGAACCATATCAGGCCAACATAGACATACAAAAACTAGAGTACCCACCCTAGTCACACCCTGACCTAACCAAAATATATAGAAAAACAGAGATAATGATTATTTATCCCTGATTTTACCAGGTCAGATGACTGAGAAAACATTCTCATTTACAGCAATGACCTAGGGAATAGCTACAGGGGAGAGGAGGGGGGATGAATGAGCCAATTGGAAGGTGGGATTGATTTGTTGGCTGTGATGGTATGAGGGCCAGATTGGGAATTTAGCCAGGACACCCCTACTCTTACAATAAGTGCCATGAGATCTTTAATGGCCTCAGAGTCAGGACACCTATTAAACATCCCATCCAAAAGACAACACCATACACAGGGCAATGTCCCCAATCACTGACCTGGGGCATTGGGATACCTTCCTCACTAGAGTTTTAATCTGAAACCTTTCATCTTAACGCCCTATGTAAATCATCAGTGTGTCTGTCTCACTCTGACAGCGAGACCTGGACCGTGTGTGTGTTTGTGTCCAGGCCCGACCAGCTATGACGTAGGCCTCAGTGTAACAGAGAGCCCTGTGGACAGACAGCATCCTCCCTCAGCCTATCACTTGCCTCAAAGCACTTCTTGTCGTCACGTGTCTGTCATCCTCCAGCAGAACCCAATACCTAATCAAAGGCCAGGGAGAGAACAGGATGAGAGGAGAGGAGAGGAGAGGAGAGGAGAGGAGAGGAGAGGAGAGGAGAGGAGAGGAGAGGAGAGGAGAGGAGAGGAGAGGAGAGGAGAGGAGAGGAGAGGAGAGGAGAGGAGAGGAGAGGAGAGGAGAGGAGGCAACTGAAAGGGTGATAGAGAGAGTGAGATTAGCCAGTTCAGAGAAAAGACGAGAGACAACATGCCTCTTTCTCTGATGGGGGAGGGAGGGAGGGTGAGGGAGCAGGTCTAGCCGGGGCATCTGTGTATCTTCCTTCCAACAGCGTGATATGAAAGGTTACCATGGCAACGTCCTGGTTCCCTGGAACTGAAAAAAACAACCCTGTCCAACCTGATCTGATCTGAGAAACACAACCTTCAGTTGAGCCCCAGTGGATAGTCCCAGTGAGCCCGAGGAGGGAGAGGGACTGCTGTCATTAAAACCCAATGCCAACCATTACTGGGTTGGGAGAAGCAGCTGTAGGTTACAGGCAATACAACCAGGTTCCAGGTAAGATGTAACCTAGACAATCCTTTCAGTAGCACACACAGCCAGTCTTTGTTAGATGGGTGATGTCACAGGCAGTCTTTGTTAGATGAGTGATGTCACAGCCAGTCTTTGTTAGATGGGTGGTCTCACAGCCAGCCTTTGTTAGATTGGTGATGTCACAGCCAGTCTTTGTTAGATTGGTGATGTCACAGCCAGTCTTTGTTAGATGGGTGATGTTACAGCCAGTCTTTGTTAGATGGGTGATGTCATACCCAGTCTTTGTTAGATGAGTGATGTCACAGCCAGTCTTCGTTAGCTCAGTGATGTCACAGCCAGTCTTTGTTAGATGGATGCTGTCACAGCCAGTCTTTGTTAGATGGATGCTGTCACAGCCAGTCTTTGTTAGATGGATGCTGTCACAGTGTTGGGAATTTGAGAAGATAACCCAGCAGTTCCTGTCTCTTCCCCAGGCAGTTCCTGTCTCTTCCCCAGGCAGTTCCTGTCTCTTCCCCAGGCAGTTCCTGTCTCTTCCCCAGGCTAGAGTCTGATTTCTAGTCTTGTCTGGTAACATCCCTGAAACAATGACTCTGTCACAGTGGTGAGGAGTAGGACAATATTTAACAGATGCCTCAGATAAAACAAGCACAACTCAGTACAGGGACAAATCCTTCTAAACCGCTCTGCTTCAAGCTATATCTGGGAAAGCCAAGGTTCTGTTTTGAGAATGGAAATGTCCTCTATGTTTAAAGTCACGCGCACAGGTCTGCCGGAAGTGGTTTGTGACTCTGAGCTGATGTGACATCCTTCCATCTCCGGTGTGTCTCCCTCAGCCTCCACACTATTAAATCACCTTGGCTGAGCTCCAGCTAGGACATGCTATGGTCTGGAGTCACTGGTTTCTGTCTGGAGTAAATTGTTTATATCTGGAGTAACTGGTTTCTGTGTGGAGTAGATCTTTAGTATCTGTAGTATTGGTTTCATCTGGAGTAACTGGTTTATATCTGGAGTAACTGGTTTCCATCTGGAGTAACTGGTTTCCATCTGGAGTAACTGGTTTCCATCTGGAGTAACTGGTTTCCATCTGGAGTAACTGGTTTCCATCTGGAGTCACTGGTTTATATCTGGAGTAACTGGTTTCCATCTGGAGTAACTGGTTTCCATCTGGAGTCACTGGTTAATATCTGGAGTAACTGGTTTATATCTGGAGTAACTGGTTTCCATCTGGAGTAACTGGTTTCCATCTGGAGTAACTGGTTTCCATCTGGAGTAACTGGTTTCCATCTGGAGTAACTGGTTTCCATCTGGAGTCACTGGTTTATATCTGGAGTAACTGGTTTCCATCTGGAGTAACTGGTTTCCATCTGGAGTCACTGGTTTATATCTGGAGTCACTGGTTTCTATCTGGAGTAACTGGTTTCCATCTGGAGTAACTGGTTTCTATCTGGAGTAACTGGTTTCTATCTGGAGTAACTGGTTTCTATCTGGAGTAACTGGTTCATATCTGGAGTAACTGGTTTATATCTGGAGTCACTGGTTAATATCTGGAGTAACTGGTTTATATCTGGAGTAACTGGTTAATATCTGGAGTAACTGGTTTCTATCTGGAGTAACTGGTTAATATCTGGAGTAACTGGTTAATATCTGGAGTAACTGGTTCATATCTGGAGTAACTGGTTAATATCTGGAGTCACTGGTTTCTATCTGGAGTCACTGGTTTCTGTCTGGAGTAACTGGTTTATATCTGGAGTCACTGGTTTCTGTCTTCTGTCTGCAGTAAATGGTTTCTGTCTGGAGTGAATGGTTCCTGTCTGGATTAAATGCTTTCTGTCTGCAGTAAATGGTTTCTGTCCTCTGTCTGCAGTAAATGGTTTATGTCCTCTGTCTGCAGTAAATGGTTTCTGTCCTCTGTCTACAGTAAATGGTTTCTGTCCTCTGTCTACAGTAAGTGATTTCTGTCCTCTGTCTGCAGTAAATGGTTTCTGTCCTCTGTCTACAGTAAATGGTTTCTGTCCTCTGCCTGCAGTAAGTGGTTTCTGTCCTCTGCCTGCAGTAAGTGGTTTCTGTCCTCTGCCTGCAGTAAGTGGTTTCTGTCCTCTGCCTGCAGTAAGTAGTTTCTGTCCTCTGTCTACAGTAAATGGTTTCTGTCCTCTGTCTGCAGTAAATGGTTTCTGTCCTCTGTCTACAGTAAATGGTTTCTGTCCTCTGTCTGGAGTGAATGGTTTCTGCCTGCAGTAAATGGTTTCTGTCTGCAGTAAATGGTTTCTGTCTGCAGTAAATGGTTTCTGTCTGCAGTAAATGGTTTCTGTCTACAGTAAATATTTTCTGTCTGCAGTAAATGGTTTCTGTCTACAGTAAATGGTTTCTGTCTGCAGTAAATGGTTTCTGTCCTCTGTCTGCAGTAAATTGTTTCTGTCCTCTGTCTGCAGTAAATGGTTTCTGTCCTCTGTCTACAGTAAATGGTTTATGTCCTCTGTCTGCAGTAAGTGGTTTCTGTCTGTAGTAAATGGTTTCTGTCCTCTGTCTACAGTAAATATTTTCTGTTTAAATGGTTTCCTCTAAATGTTTCTGTCTGCAGTAAATGGTTTCTGTCCTCTGTCTACAGTAAATGGTTTATGTCCTCTGTCTGCAGTAAATGGTTTCTGTCTGCAGTAAATGGTTTCTGTCCTCTGTCTGCAGTAAATGGTTTCTGTCCTCTGTCTGCAGTAAATGGTTTCTGTCCTCTGTCTGCAGTAAATGGTTTCTGTCCTCTGTCTGCAGTAAATGGTTTCTGTCCTCTGTCTGCAGTAAATGGTTTCTGTCCTCTGTCTGCAGTAAATGGTTTCTGTCCTCTGTCTGCAGTAAATGGTTTCTGTCCTCTGTCTGCAGTAAATGGTTTCTGTCCTCTGTCTGCAGTAAATGGTTTCTGTCTGCAGTAAATGGTTTCTGTCCTCTGTCTACAGTAAATGGTTTCTGTCCTCTGTCTGCAGTAAATGGTTTCTGTTCTCTGTCTGCAGTAAATGGTTTCTGTCCTCTGTCTGCAGTAAATGGTTTCTGCCTGCAGTAAATGGTTTCTGTCTGCAGTAAATGGTTTCTGTCTGCAGTAAATGGTTTCTGTCTGCAGTAAATGGTTTCTGTCTACAGTAAATATTTTCTGTCTGCAGTAAATGGTTTCTGTCTACAGTAAATGGTTTCTGTCTGCAGTAAATGGTTTCTGTCCTCTGTCTGCAGTAAATTGTTTCTGTCCTCTGTCTGCAGTAAATGGTTTCTGTCCTCTGTCTGGAGTAAATGGTTTCTGTCCTCTGTCTGCAGTAAATAAGAGAATTACAGAAAAGTAAATCATGAATCATTGAGGTTATTTTCAGATGTTTTTCTGTTACCCGTCAACTGATCGTTTATCACCTGTGTTCCGCCTCTTGAAGGAGGGAACTCAACATCCTGCTACACTCAACTCCCCGTGGAGTGAATGAGGTATGTTATTGTAGGTGCGGGTAAGGATGACAGAGGCAGAGAATATTACCGTTTACTGGGAATTTATTTCCTTAACACGGTAATTGTGAGGAAAAGGGGCTGGACAGAACCAAAGCAAAGAAAGTAACAGTTAAAGTCATCTGTCCTACTTTACCTGCCTACCCACTACTTACCTAACCTACCCTCTCCTACCTTACCAGCCTACCCACTACTTACCTAACCTACCCTCTCCTACCTTACCTGCCTACCCACCTAACCAACCTTACCTGCCTACCCACTACTTACCTAACCTTAACGCCACCTGGCGTGCTAACCAAACTACAGGGGGTGGTCCACCCAGGTCTTACCTAGTGTGCATAGACAGTAAACACTATGGGTATATGTATGCCCGCAGGCCTCTTGCCTAAGCACTCCCAAGGTGCCTTCCCCTTCCCCCCCTGGGAACAAAAACAGAATAATTACTAGCTTTAAAGTAAACATTTTCAATAATCACAAACACAGTCCTTTTGGCATACACATAGCTCAGCAGGACCGGCAACAAAATCCTTTACACAAACTTAAACAGACCAACAACGAAACACAGTCCTTTTGGCATACACATAGCTCAGCAGGACCGGCAACAAAATCCTTTACACAAACGTATACAGACCAACAACGAAAGACAGGACATTTGAAGAAGCTCTCTCCTAACAAAGGAACACTGGCTTTTATCCAGCTGCAGAAGGAGTCGGTAATTGGAGACAGCTGTATCTCTTGACGAGAGGGCGGGACCAGAGCTCCAATCTACAATGGGGCCGACCAATCAGCTGCTTGGGGGAATCCAGGAAGCCATTTCCTGAAATACACACATACAGTCAAACACACAACACAGAAACCGGGGAACATAACAATCTGCTACCTCTGTAATCCTCATCCCGTCTCGACGGCTGCGGGCGAGCATTCGCTTTTGAACACTCGGGTTCACCGGAACAGCAGAGCCCTTCCTGCCTGTATCAATCATCCCCCACCTCACCCCTGCCTCCACCTGAAACAGACCAATATGGACAGGGATAGGCAGAGGCGGAGATGGGGGACAGGAGGAGCTGCTGTCATGAGGGAGGTATACATTAAATAAAGGAAGACGAAAGATTGAAACCTTCAAATAACATGGTGTGACGGAGGGATGAGGGAGAGTAGAGGACAAGTCAGACACATGGTGTGACGGAGGGATGAGGGAGAGTAGAGGACAAGTCAGACACATGGTGTGACGGAGGGATGAGGGAGAGTAGAGGACAAGTCAGACACATGGTGTGATGGAGGGATGAGGGAGGAGGGATAGGGAGGACAAGTCAGACACATGGTGTGAAGGAGGGATGAGGACACATGAGAGGGATGAGAGGAGGAAAGTCAGACACATGGTGTGACGGAGGGATGAGGGAGAGTAGAGGACAAGTCAGACACATGGTGTGACGGAGGGATGAGGGAGAGTAGAGGACAAGTCAGACACATGGTGTGACGGAGGGATGAGGGAGAGTAGAGGACAAGTCAGACACATGGTGTGACGGAGGGATGAGGGAGAGTAGAGGACAAGTCAGACACATGGTGTGACGGAGGGATGAGGGAGAGGGATGAGGGAGAGTAGAGGAGGGATGAAGTCAGACACATGGTGTGACGGAGGGATGAGGGAGAGTAGAGGACAAGTCAGACACATGGTGTGATGGAGGGATGAGGGAGAGTAGAGGACAAGTCAGACACATGGTGTGATGGAGGGATGAGGGAGAGTAGAGGACAAGCCAGACATATGGTGTGATGGAGGGATGAGGGAGAGTAGAGGACAAGTCAGACACATGGTGTGATGGAGGGATGAGGGAGAGTAGAGGACAAGACAGACACATGGTGTGATGGAGGGATGAGGGAGAGTAGAGGACAAGTCAGACACATGGTGTGATGGAGGGATGACACATGGTGAGGAGGGATGAGAGGACAAGTCAGACACATGGTGTGATGGAGGGATGAGGGAGAGTAGAGGACAAGTCAGACACATGGTGTGATGGAGGGATGAGGGAGAGTAGAGGACAAGTCAGACACATGGTGTGATGGAGGGATGAGGTGAGAGGGATGAGAGGACAAGTCAGACACATGGTGTGATGGAGGGATGAGGGAGAGTAGAGGACAAGTCAGACACATGGTGTGATGGAGGGATGAGGGAGAGTAGAGGACAAGTCAGACACATGGTGTGATGGAGGGATGAGGGAGAGTAGAGGACAAGTCAGACACATGGTGTGATGGAGGGATGAGGTCAGACACATGGTGTGATGGAGGGATGAAGAGAGTAGACAAGTCATGGTGTGATGGAGGGATGAGGGAGAGTCAGAGATGGACAAGAGGGAGAGTAGAGGACAGACATATGGTGGAGGGATGAGGGAGAGGAGGATGAGGGAGGAGGGAGAGTAGAGGACAAGTCAGACACATGGTGTGATGGAGGGATGAGGGAGAGTAGAGGACAAGTCAGACACATGGTGTGATGGAGGGATGAGGGAGAGTAGAGGACAAGTCAGACACATGGTGTGATGGAGGGATGAGGGAGAGTAGAGGACAAGTCAGACACATGGTGTGACGGAGGGATGAGGGAAGAGTAGATTATTCATTTTCTATCGATAGAGGAAGTGGCAGAAAGATTACCATTTTTTTTTATTGTTACATGTAGCCTCACATCATTACACACCAACAGATGTATTTTTGTCCATGTTGTTAAAAAATAACGTGTAGAAAAACCCTCACCAACACCTGTCTCTCAGTCGACTGACTACAAGGTGAAGCTCTTTTTCATGATCCTTCAAGAAGAAAAATTTCAAATGTCACTTTATATTCTGCTGCCTGTGTGTGTGTGTGTGTGTGTGTGTGTGTGTGTGTGTGTGTGTGTGTGTGTGTGTGTGTGTGTGTGTGTGTGTGTGTGTGTGTGTGTGTGTGTGTGTGTGTGTGTGTGTGTGTGTGTGTGTGTGTGTGAGTGTATACGTTTATGTGTATGTGTGTGTGTGTGTGTGTGTGTGTGTGTGTGTGTGTGTGTGTGTGTGTGTGTGTGTGTGTGTGTGTGTGTGTGTGTGTGTGTGTGTGTGTGTGTGTGTGTGTGTGTGTGTGTGTGTGTGTGTGTGTGTGTGTGTGTGTGTGTGTGCGTGTGTGTCTGAATTGTGCAGGGTTGAGTGCATCGCAGCACCTTAGTATTCAAGGCATCTCCTGGATGATACGAGAGACAAGACAATCCTCTCTTTATCTCCCCAAGCACCAGCTGCGCAGACATACACACACACACACATACACACTCACACACACACACACACTTACACACACATACACATAAACGTATACACTCACACACACACACACACACACACACACACACACACACACACACACACACACACACACACACACACACACACACACACACACACACACACACACACACACACACACACACACACACACACACACACAACCAAACTTATATAATTGAGGAGTTGCCGGGCAACTCTCTTCTCTCTTTTTCTGTCTTTTGCTCTCCCACCTCTCCACCCCACTCTCTGACCTCTGACCTCTCCACCCCACTCTCTGACCTCCCACCTCTCCACCCCACTCTCTGACCTCTGACCTCTGACCTCTCCACCCCACTCTCTGACCTCCCACCTCTCCATCCCACTCTCTCTCTGACCTCCCACCTCTCCACCCCACTCTCTCTCTGACCACCCACCTCTCCACCTCTCCACTCCACTCTCTGACCCCACTCTCTGACCTCTGACCTCTTCACCTCTCCACTCCACTCTCTGACCCCACCCTCTGACCTCTGACCTCTCCTCCCCACTCTCTGACCTCCCACCTCTCCATCTCTCCACTTCACTCTCTGACCCCACCCTCTGACCTCTGACCTCTCCACCCCACTCCCTGATCTCCCACCTCTCCACCCCACTCTCTGACCTCTGACCTCTCCACCCCAATCTCTGACCTCTGACCTCTCCACCCCACTCTCTGACCTCCCACCTCTCCACCCCACTCTCTTGTCTCTGACCTCTGACCTCTCCACCCCACTCTCTGACCTCCCACCTCTCCACCTCTCCACTCCACTCTCTGACCCCACCCTCTGACCTCTGACCTCTCCTCCCCACTCTCTGACCACCCACCTCTCCACCTCTCCACTCCACTCTCTGACCTCTGACCTCTCCACCTCTCCACTCCACTCTCTGACCCCACCCTCTGACCTCTGACCTCTCCTCCCCACTCTCTGACCTCCCACCTGTCCACCTCTCCACTCCACTCTCTGACCCCAACCTCTGACCTCTGACCTCTCCACTCCAATCTCTGACCTCCCACCTCTCCACCTCTCCACTCCACTCTCTGACCCCACCCTCTGACCTCTGACCTCTCCACCCCACTCTCTGACCTCCCACCTCTCCAACCCACTCTCTGACCTCCCACCTCTCCACCCCACCCTCTGACCTCTGACCTCTCCACCCCACTCTCTGACCTCTGACCTCTCCACCCCACTCTCTGACCTCCCACCTCTCCACCCCACTCTCTGACCTCTGACCTCTCCACCTCTCCATCCCACTCTCTGACCTCTCCACCCCACTCTCTGACCTCTGACCTCTCCACCTCACTCTCTGACCTCCCACCTCTCCACCCCACTCTCTGACCTCCCACCTCTCCAACCCACTCTCTGACCTCTGACCTCTCTTTGTAGCCATCACATGATGGCTGTACTGAGTACTGGACCATCAAAACGTGTCCATGCACCCCAATACATGTCAGACATGCTTTTAAGTTATGAACCCAGTAGGTCCCTCAGATCCTCAGACACTGGCCTTTTAACTATCCCAAAGCCTAGGACCAAGACCTAAGACCTAGGACCAAGACCAAAAACCTAGGACCAAGACCTAAGACCTAAGACCTAGGACCAAGACCTAAGACCTAGGACCAAGACCTAAGACCTAGGACCAAGACCTAATACCTAGGCCCAAGACCTAAGACCTAGGACCAAGACCTAAGACCTAGGACCAAGACCTAAGACCTAGGACCAAGACCTAATACCTAGGCCCAAGACCTAAGACCCAGGCCCAAGACCTAAGACCTAGGACCTAGAACCAAGACCTAAGACCTAGGACCAAGACCTAAGACCTAGGACCAAGACCTAAGACCTAGGCCTAAGACCTAAGAGCTAGGACCTAGAACCAAGACCTAGGACCAGAACCTAAGACCTAGGACCAAGACCTAAGACCTAGGCCCAAGACCTAAGACCTAGGACAAAGACCTAAGACCTAGGACCAAGACCTAAGACCTAGGCCCAAGACGCATAGCTACTATGCCCCAAGCCTCTGGAATAGCCTGCCAGAGAACCTAAGGGGGAGCAAGACGCATAGTTACCCCCAGCCATTAGTTACTATGCCCCCAGCCTTTAGTTACTATGCCCCCAGCCTTTAGTTACTATGCCCCCAGCCTTTAGTTACTATGCCTTTAGTTACTATGCCCCCAGCCTTTAGTTACTATGCCCCCAGCCTTTAGTTACTATGCCCCCAGCCTTTAGTTACTATGCCTTTGGTTACTATGCCCCCAGCCTTTAGTTACTATGCCCCCAGCCTTTAGATACTATGCCCCCAGCTTCTAGTTACTATGCCCCCAGCCTTTAGTTACTATGCCCCCAGCCTTTAGATACTATGCCCCGGCCTCTAGTTACTATGCCCCCAGCCTTTAGTTACTATGCCCCCAGCCTTTAGTTACTATGCCCCCAGCCTTTAGTTACTATGCCCCCAGCCTTTAGTTACTATGCCCCCTATGCCTCCTTTAGTTACTATGCCCCCAGTCTTTAGTTACTATGCCCCCAGCCTTTAGTTACTATGCCCCCAGTCTTTAGTTACTATGCCCCCAGTCTTTAGTTACTATGCCTTTGGTTACTATGCCCCAGTCTTTAGTTATTATGCCCCCAGCTTTAGTTACTATGCCCCCAGTCTCTAGTTACTATGCCCCCAGTCTTTAGTTACTATGCCCCCAGCCTCTAGTTACTATGCCCCCAGTCTCTAGTTACTACGCCCCCAGTCTTTAGTTACTATGCCCCCAGCCTGCCAGAGATCCTGAAACTGTGGACAAGAGATCTTTAAACACATTTTTATCTTAGCTTTTCCTCAGGCTGATTTTTAGTTCAGTTTGTGTCACTTTAGTTTTTTTATCCTCTTATGTTTGTTGTGTAGTAAATATTTATGTTTTTATTTTCATTGGTCTTTGTTTAATTTGTTATTTTCCTGTGAGAAGCACATTGTGTTGCTTTCCATGTCTGTAATGTGCCGTATAAATAAAGCTTGATTTGATTGATTCGACTCGTTGGGAATTGCTGCAGTCCTCTTTCACCTCTAAAGCGATTAGTCACTCAGCCAAACAGTGTACAGAGGGGATCTGTTGGCTGCAGAGAGAGGCTTCACTCACAGCAAAGCCCTGACTGTTTCAACTGTCTCCACCTTCTCTGTTGTTGTTGTTATTAATGGAGGACAGTGTGAGAGTGGCTCCCTCCCAGGGTTGGGCAGGACCAGTCATCCATAATGATTACATACCGCTTGGCTGGACTAGGCTCTCTCTCTCTCTCCCCCCTCGCCTTCTCTCCCCCTAACACTCCCCCTCTGCCTCTCACCATCTAACACCTCCACGCTAGGCTGGGTTAGGCTGGTCTCCGATCTTTCTGCCCTCAATCTCTCTCTATCACACACTATCCTATCTGTCCTTTATAGCCTATCTATCCCATCTGTCCCATCTGTCCCATCTGTCCTATCTATCCTATCTGTCCTATCTGTCCTATCTATCCTATCTGTCCTATCTGTCCTATCTATCCTATCTGTCCTATCTATCCTATCTGTCCTATCTGTCCTATCTGTCCTATCTATCCTATCTGTCCTATCTGTCCTATCTATCCTATCTGTCCTATCTGTCCTATCTATCCTATCTGTCCTATCTATCCTATCTGTCCTATCTGTCCTATCTGTCCTATCTATCCTATCTGTCCTATCTATCCTATCTGTCCTATCTGTCCTATCTACCATATCTATCCCATCTTTTCTATCTGTCCCATCTAGCCTATCTGTCCCATCTATCCTATCTGTCCTATATAGCCTATGTATCCTATCTACCCTATCTACCATATATATCCCATCTTTTCTATCTGTCCTATCTGTCCTATCTGTCCTATCTATTATATCAAATCAAATCACATGTTATTAGTCACATGGACCAAATACAACAGGTGTAGTAGACCTTACAGTGAAATGCTGAATACAACAGGTGTAGTAGACCTCACAGTGAAATGCTGAATACAACAGGTGTAGTAGACCTTACAGTGAAATGCTGAATACAACAGGTGTAGTAGACCTTACAGTGAAATGCTGAATACAACAGGTGTAGTAGACCTTACAGTGAAATGCTGAATACAACAGGTGTAGTAGACCTTACAGTGAAATGCTGAATACAACAGGTGTAGTAGACCTTACAGTGAAATGCTGAATACAACAGGTGTAGTAGACCTTACAGTGAAATGCTGAATACAACAGGTGTAGTAGACCTTACAGTGAAATGCTGAATACAACAGGTGTAGTAGACCTCACAGTGAAATGCTGAATACAACAGGTGTAGTAGACCTCACAGTGAATACAACAGGTGTAGTAGACCTCACAGTGAAATGCTGAATACAACAGGTGTAGTAGACCTTACAGTGAAATGCTGAATACAACAGGTGTAGTAGACCTCACAGTGAAATGCTGAATACAACAGGTGTAGTAGACCTCACAGTGAAATGCTGAATACAACAGGTGTAGTAGACCTTACAGTGAAATGCTGAATACAACAGGTGTAGTAGACCTCACAGTGAAATGCTGAGTACAACAGGTGTAGTAGACCTCACAGTGAAATGCTGAATACAACAGGTGTAGTAGACCTTACAGTGAAATGCTGAATACAACAGGTGTAGTAGACCTCACAGTGAAATGCTGAATACAACAGGTGTAGTAGACCTCACAGTGAAATGCTGAATACAACAGGTGTAGTAGACCTCACAGTGAAATGCTGAATACAACAGGTGTAGTAGACCACACAGTGAAATGCTGAATACAACAGGTGTAGTAGACCTCACAGTGAAATGCTGAATACAACAGGTGTAGTAGACCTTACAGTGAAATGCTGAATACAACAGGTGTAGTAGACCTCACAGTGAAATGCTGAATACAACAGGTGTAGTAGACCTCACAGTGAAATGCTGACTACAACAGGTGTAGTAGACCTTACAGTGAAATGCTGACTACAACAGGTGTAGTAGACCTCACAGTGAAATGCTGACTACAACAGGTGTAGTAGACCTCACAGTGAAATGCTGAATACAACAGGTGTAGTAGACCTCACAGTGAAATGCTGAATACAACAGGTGTAGTAGACCTCACAGTGAAATGCTGAATACAACAGGTGTAGTAGACCTTACAGTGAAATGCTGAATACAACAGGTGAGAATGAAATGCTGAATACAACAGGTGTAGTAGACCTCACAGTGAAATGCTGAATACAACAGGTGTAGTAGACCTCACAGTGAAATACTGAATACAACAGGTGTAGTAGACCTCACAGTGAAATGCTGAATACAACAGGTGTAGTAGACCTTACAGTGAAATGCTGAATACAACAGGTGTAGGTAGACCTCACAGTGAAATGCTGAATACAACAGGTGTAGGTAGACCTCACAGTGAAATGCTGAATACAACAGGTGTAGTAGACCTCACAGTGAAATGCTGAATACAACAGGTGTAGTAGACCTCACAGTGAAATGCTGAGTACAACAGGTGTAATAGACCTCACAGTGAAATGCTGAATACAACAGGTGTAGTAGACCTCACAGTGAAATGCTGAGTACAACAGGTGTAATAGACCTCACAGTGAAATGCTGAATACAACAGGTGTAGGTAGACCTCACAGTGAAATGCTGATTACAACAGGTGTAGTAGACCTCACAGTGAAATGCTGAATACAACAGGTGTAGTAGACCTCACAGTGAAATGCTGAATACAACAGGTGTAGTAGACCTTACAGTGAAATGCTGAATACAACAGGTGTAGTAGACCTTACAGTGAAATGCTGAATACAACAGGTGTAGTAGACCTCACAGTGAAATGCTGAATACAACAGGTGTAGTAGACCTTACAGTGAAATGCTGAATACAACAGGTGTAGTAGACCTTACAGTGAAATGCTGAATACAACAGGTGTAGTAGACCTCACAGTGAAATGCCGAATACAACAGGTGTAGTAGACCTTACAGTGAAATGCTGAATACAACAGGTGTAGTAGACCTCACAGTGAAATGCTTAATAGTTACTATGGCCCCATAGCTGTCTACATACAGGCTATATACAGGGTATTACGGTACAGAGTCAATGTGGAGGCTATATACAGGGGGTACTGGTACAGAGTCAATGTGGAGACTATATACAGGGGGTACTGGTACAGAGTGAATGTGGAGACTATATACAGGGGGTACTGGTACTGAGTCAATGTGGAGGCTATATACAGGGGGTACCGGTACAGAGTCAATGTGGAGGCTATATACAGGGGGTACTGGTACAGAGTCAATGTGGAGGCTATATACAGGGTATTACGGTACAGAGTCAATGTGGAGGCTATATACAGGGGGTACTGGTACAGAGTCAATGTGGAGGCTATATACAGGGGGTACTGGTACAGAGTCAATGTGGAGGCTATATACAGGGGGTACTGGTACAGAGTCAATGTGGAGACTATATACAGGGGGTACCGGTACAGAGTCAATGTGGAGGCTATATACAGGGGGTACCAGTACAGAGTCAATGTGGAGGCTATATACAGGGGGTACTGGTACAGAGTCAATGTGGAGGCTATATACAGGGGGTACTGGTACAGAGTCAATGTGGAGGCTATATACAGGGGGTACTGGTACAGAGTCAATGTGGAGGCTATATACAGGGGGTACTGGTACAGAGTCAATGTGGAGACTATATACAGGGGGTACTGGTACAGAGTCAATGTGGAGACTATATACAGGGGGTACCGGTACAGAGTCAATGTGGAGACTATATACAGGGGGTACTGGTACAGAGTCAATGTGGAGGCTATATACAGGGGGTACTGGTACTGAGTCAATGTGGAGACTATATACAGGGGGTACTGGTACAGAGTCAATGTGGAGACTATATACAGGGGGTACTGGTACAGAGTCAATGTGGAGGCTATATACAGGGGGTACCGGTACAGAGTCAATGTGGAGGCTATATACAGGGGGTACTGGTACAGAGTCAATGTGGAGGCTATATACAGGGTATTACGGTACAGAGTCAATGTGGAGGCTATATACAGGGGGTACTGGTACAGAGTCAATGTGGAGACTATATACAGGGGGTACTGGTACAGAGTCAATGTGGAGGCTATATACAGGGGGTACTGGTACAGAGTCAATGTGGAGACTATATACAGGGGTACTGGTACAGAGTCAATGTGGAGGCTATATACAGGGGGTACTGGTACAGAGTCAATGTGGAGGCTATATACAGGGGTACTGGTACAGAGTCAATGTGGAGGCTATATACAGGGGGTACTGGTACAGAGTCAATGTGGAGGCTATATACAGGGGGTACTGGTACAGAGTCAATGTGGAGACTATATACAGGGTGTTACGGTACAGAGTCAATGTGGAGGCTATATACAGGGGGTACTGGTACAGAGTCAATGTGGAGGCTATATACAGGGGGTACTGGTACAGAGTCAATGTGGAGGCTATATACAGGGGGTACTGGTACAGAGTCAATGTGGAGGCTATATACAGGGGGTACTGGTACAGAGTCAATGTGGAGGCTATATACAGGGGGTACTGGTACAGAGTCAATGTGGAGGCTATATACAGTGGGTACTGGTACAGAGTCAATGTGGAGGCTATATACAGGGTGTTACGGTACAGAGTCAATGTGGAGGCTATATACAGGGGGTACTGGTACAGAGTCAATGTGGAGGCTATATACAGGGTGTTACGGTACAGAGTCAATGTGGAGGCTATATACAGGGGGTACTGGTACAGAGTCAATGTGGAGACTATATACAGGGGGTACTGGTACAGAGTCAATGTGGAGGCTATATACAGGGGGTACTGGTACAGAGTCAATGTGG
This sequence comes from Oncorhynchus gorbuscha, assembly GCF_021184085.1. Classification (NCBI taxonomy): domain Eukaryota; kingdom Metazoa; phylum Chordata; class Actinopteri; order Salmoniformes; family Salmonidae; genus Oncorhynchus; species Oncorhynchus gorbuscha. The sequence continues at coordinate 2,461,215 of NC_060183.1, forward strand.
AGGCTATATACAGGGGGTACTGGTACAGAGTCAATGTGGAGACTATATACAGGGTGTTACGGTACAGAGTCAATGTGGAGGCTATATACAGGGGGTACTGGTACAGAGTCAATGTGGAGGCTATATACAGGGGTACTGGTACAGAGTCAATGTGGAGGCTATATACAGGGGGTACTGGTACAGAGTCAATGTGGAGGCTATATACAGGGGGTACTGGTACAGAGTCAATGTGGAGGCTATATACAGGGGGTACTGGTACAGAGTCAATGTGGAGGCTATATACAGGGGGTACTGGTACAGAGTCAATGTGGAGGCTATATACAGGGTGTTACAGTACAGAGTCAATGTGGAGGCTATATACAGGGGGTACTGGTACAGAGTCAATGTGGAGGCTATATACAGGGGGTACTGGTACAGAGTCAATGTGGAGGCTATATAAAGGGGGTACTGGTACAGAGTCAATGTGGAGACTATATACAGGGGGAACTGGTACAGAGTCAATGTGGAGGCTATATACAGGGGGTACTGGTACAGAGTCAATGTGGAGGCTATATACAGGGGGTACTGGTACAGAGTCAATGTGGAGGCTATATACAGGGGGTACTGGTACAGAGTCAATGTGGAGGCTATATACAGGGGGAACTGGTACAGAGTCAATGTGGAGGCTATATACAGAGGGTACTGGTACAGAGTCAATGTGGAGGCTATATACAGGGGGTACTGGTACAGAGTCAATGTGGAGGCTATATACAGGGGGTACTGGTACAGAGTCAATGTGGAGGCTATATACAGGGGGTACTGGTACAGAGTCAATGTGGAGACTATATACAGGGGGTACTGGTACAGAGTCAATGTGGAGACTATATACAGGGGGAACTGGTACAGAGTCAATGTGGAGGCTATATACAGGGGGTACTGGTACAGAGTCAATGTGGAGGCTATATACAGGGGGTACTGGTACAGAGTCAATGTGGAGGCTATATACAGGGGAGTAACGGTACAGAGTCAATGTGGAGACTATATACAGGGGGTACTGGTACAGAGTCAATGTGGAGGCTATATACAGGGGGTACTGGTACAGAGTCAATGTGGAGGCTATATACAGGGGGTACTGGTACAGAGTCAATGTGGAGGCTATATACAGGGGAGTAACGGTACAGAGTCAATGTGGAGACTATATACAGGGGGTACTGGTACAGAGTCAATGTGGAGGCTATATACAGGGGGTACTGGTACAGAGTCAATGTGCAGGGGCACTGGGTAGTTGAGGTAATTTGTACATGTAGGTAGAGTTATTGAAGTGACAATGATTAGATGACAACAGGTAGAGAGTAGCAGCGGTGTAAAAGAGGAGGGGGGACAATTCAATAGTCTGTGTAGCCATTTGATTAGATGTTCAGGATTCTTGTGGCTTGGGGGTAGAAGCTGTTGAGAAGCTTGTTGGACCGAGACTTGGCGCTCCACTATCGCTTGCCGTGCTGTAGCAGAGAGAACAGTCTAGGACTAGGGTGACTGGAGTCTTTGACCATTTTTAGGGCCTTCCTCTGACACCGCCTGGTATCGAGGTCCTGGATGGCAGGAAATAACAGCTCAAGGACAGAACTACATACATTTTTAAAAAGGCACACGTAGCCTAGAGTACATATCAATACATACACACAAACTATCTAGGTCCAATAGGGGAGGGGCGTTGTGCCGTGAGGTGTTGCTTTATCTGTTTTTTGAAACCAGGTTTACTGTTTATTTGAGCAATATGAGATGGAAGGGAATTCCATGCAGTAAGGGCTCTATATAATAATGTACCTTTTCTTGAATTTGTTTTGGATTTGGGGACTGTGAAAAGTCCCCTGGTGGCATGTCTGGTGGTAAGTGCATCCCGGAACATATTCCAGTCTGTCCTAGCAAAACAGTCCTGTATTTTAGCATCTGCTTCATCTGACCACTTCCGTATTGAACGAGTCACTGGTGCTTCCTGCTTTAATTATTGCTTGTAAGAAGGAATCAAGAGGATATAATTGTGGTCAGATTTACCAAATGGAGGGCGAGAGAGAGCTTTGTATGCGTCTCTGTGTGGAGTAAAGGTGGTCTAGAGCTTTGTATGCGTCTGTGTGTGGAGTAAAGGTGGTCTAGAGCTTTGTATGTGTCTGTGTGTGTGGAGTAAAGGTGGTCTAGAGCTTTGTATGCGTCTCTGTGTGGAGTAAAGGTGGTCTAGAGCTTTGTATGCGTCTGTGTGTGGAGTAAAGGTGGTCTAGAGCTTTGTATGCTTCTGTGTGTGGAGTAAAGGTGGTCTAGAGCTTTGTATGCGTCTCTGTGTGGAGTAAAGGTGGTCTAGAGCTTTGTATGCGTCTGTGTGTGGAGTAAAGGTGGTCTAGAGCTTTGTATGCATCTGTGTGTGGAGTAAAGGAGGCCCAGAGTTATTTTCTCCTCTGGTTGCACATTGAACTTGCTGATAAAAATTTGGTGAAATGGATTTAAGTTTCCCTGCATTAAAGTCCCCGGCCACTAGGGGCGCCGCCTCTGGATGAACGGTTTCTTATTTGCTCATACAGCTCATTCAATGCTGTCTTAGTGCCAGTCTCTGATAGTTGTGGTATGTTAACAGCTACGGGAAAAAAACCTGATGAAAAGTCTCTAGGTAAATAGTGTGGTCTACAGCTTATCATGAGATACTCTACCTGACTCTATTACTACCACCCAATATCATATTGCTTGACTAGACAGAGATAGGGACTTTATTACTACCACATCATATCATAATGCTTGACTAGACAGAGATAGGGACTTTATTACTACCACACCATATTGTAATGCTTGACTAGACAGAGATAGGGACTTTATTACTACCACACCATATTGTAATGCTTGACTAGACAGAGATAGGGACTTTGCTCTGCTTTCCTCACCACAAAAAGTACATGGGAATTCAGCCTTCAGTATATTACACTCTGTCTACGGCCTCCAGTATATTACACTCTGTCTACAGCCTCCAGTATATTACACTCTGTCTACAGCCTCCAGTATATTACACTCTGTCTACAGCCTCCAGTATATTACACTCTGTCTACAGCCTCCAGTATATTACACTCTGTCTACAGCCTCTGTCTACAGCCTCCAGTATATTACACTCTGTCTACAGCCTCCAGTATATTACACTCTGTCTACGGCCTCCAGTATATTACACTCTGTCTACAGCCTCCAGTATATTACACTCTGTCTACAGCCTCCAGGATATATTTGCGTGTTCTCAGGTGATATTTGCGTGTTCTCGGGTGATATTTGCGTGTTCTCAGGTGATATTTGCGTGTTCTCAGGTGATATTTGCGTGTTCTCAGGTGATATTTGCGTGTTCTCAGGTGATATCCCTGCCATCAGAGTGTCACTCCTGTTCTCCACCTTGGTAACACTTCCTGGTCTGATTTAAAAAAAAATACATGATTTATCTTGCTCTTAGCCACAGTACTTTTAACTAGCGCAGCGGAGATAAGAACGTGAAGTAAACTCACTCCACAACTCGGCTTGCCGCCAATGGTGCTACTGAATCGGATCCTTTTCTATTGCATGATTGGTAAATTGTCAAGGAGGGAGGTCACGTGTATTAGCGAGGTAGAGGGCCCAGTGATTCAGCCATGGGCAGTTTACCCTGAGTCGGACAGAGACTAAGCTGATTCTCCTAAAACACTGACGTTGGTTTCACCAGTAGTGCATCTGACATCCACAACGTCAAGAGAGGTTCCTTCAGGAAAAATCTGTTCTGTCAAAGTTCCCACAAAAACACATAAAACACACCATCATCTGCTCCTCTATCACTCCAGTGTTAACTTGCTAAAATTGTAATTTCTTCACGACTATGGCCTATTTATTGCCTTACATCCTCACGCCATTTGCACACACTGTATATAGACTTTCTTTTTTTCTATTGTGTTATTGACTGTATGTTTGTTTATTCCATGTGTAACTCTGTGTGGTTGTTTGTGTCGCACTGCTTTGCTTTATCTTGGCCAGGTTGCAGTTGTAAATGAGAACTTGTTCTCAACTAGCCTACCTGGTTAAATAAAGGTGTTCTCAACTGGCCTACCTGGTTAAATAAAGGTGTTCTCAACTGGCCTACCTGGTTAAATAAAGGTGTTCTCAACTGGCCTACCTGGTTAAATAAAGGTGTTCTCAACTGGCCTACCTGGTTAAATAAAGGTGTTCTCAACTGGCCTACCTGGTTAAATAAAGGTGTTCTCAACTGGCCTACCTGGTTAAATAAAGGTGTTCTCAACTAGCCTACCTGGTTAAATAAAGGTGTTCTCAACTAGCCTACCTGGTTAAATAAAGGTGTTCTCAACTGGCCTACCTGGTTAAATAAAGGTGTTCTCAACTGGCCTACCTGGTTAAATAAAGGTGTTCTCAACTGGCCTACCTGGTTAAATAAAGGTGTTCTCAACTGGCCTACCTGGTTAAATAAAGGTGTTCTCAACTGGCCTACCTGGTTAAATAAAGGTGTTCTCAACTGGCCTACCTGGTTAAATAAAGGTGTTCTCAACTGGCCTACCTGGTTAAATAAAGGTGTTCTCAACTAGCCTACCTGGTTAAATAAAGGTGTTCTCAACTGGCCTACCTGGTTAAATAAAGGTGTTCTCAACTAGCCTACCTGGTTAAATAAAGGTGTTCTCAACTGGCCTACCTGGTTAAATAAAGGTGTTCTCAACTAGCCTACCTGGTTAAATAAAGGTGTTCTCAACTAGCCTACCTGGTTAAATAAAGGTGTTCTCAACTAGCCTACCTGGTTAAATAAAGGTGTTCTCAACTAGCATACCTGGTTAAATAAAGGTGTTCTCAACTAGCCTTCACCTGGTTAAATAAAGGTGTTCTCAACTAGCATACCTGGTTAAATAAAGGTGTTCTCAACTAGCCTACCTGGTTAAATAAAGGTGTTCTCAAATAGCCTACCTGGTTAAATAAAGGTGTTCTCAACTAGCCTACCTGGTTAAATAAAGGTGTTCTCAACTAGCCAACCTGGTTAAATAAAGGTGTTCTCAACTAGCCTACCTGGTTAAATAAAGGTGTTCTCAACTAGCCTACCTGGTTAAATAAACGTGTTCTCAACTAGCCTACCTGGTTAAATAAAGGTGTTCTCAACTAGCCTACCTGGTTAAATAAAGGTGTTCTCAACTAGCCTACCTGGTTAAATAAAGGTGTTCTCAACTGCCTACCTGGTTAAATAAAGGTGTTCTCAACTAGCATACCTGGTTAAATAAAGGTGTTCTCAACTAGCCTACCTGGTTAAATAAAGGTGTTCTCAACTGGCCTACCTGGTTAAATAAAGGTGTTCTCAACTAGCCTACCTGGTTAAATAAAGGTGTTCTCAACTGGCCTACCTGGTTAAATAAAGGTGTTCTCAACTAGCCTACCTGGTTAAATAAAGGTGTTCTCAACTGGCCTACCTGGTTAAATAAAGGTGTTCTCAACTAGCCTACCTGGTTAAATAAAGGTGTTCTCAACTAGCCTACCTGGTTAAATAAAGGTGTTCTCAACTAGCCTACCTGGTTAAATAAAGGTGTTCTCAAAGATAGCATACCTGGTTAAATAAAGGTGTTCTCAACTAGCCTACCTGGTTAAATAAAGGTGTTCTCAACTAGCATACCTGGTTAAATAAAGGTGTTCTCAACTAGCCTACCTGGTTAAATAAAGGTGTTCTCAACTAGCCTACCTGGTTAAATAAAGGTGTTCTCAACTAGCCTACCTGGTTAAATAAAGGTGTTCTCAACTAGCCAACCTGGTTAAATAAAGGTGTTCTCAACTAGCCTACCTGGTTAAATAAAGGTGTTCTCAACTAGCCTACCTGGTTAAATAAACGTGTTCTCAACTAGCCTACCTGGTTAAATAAAGGTGTTCTCAACTAGCCTACCTGGTTAAATAAAGGTGTTCTCAACTAGCCTACCTGGTTAAATAAAGGTGTTCTCAACTAGCCTACTTGGTTAAATAAAGGTGTTCTCAACTAGCAGATGGTTAAATAAAGGTGTTCTCAACTAGCCTACCTGGTTAAATAAAGGTGTTCTCAACTAGCATACCTGGTTAAATAAAGGTGTTCTCAACTAGCCTACCTGGTTAAATAAAGGTGTTCTCAACTAGCATACCTGGTTAAATAAAGGTGTTCTCAACTAGCATACCTGGTTAAATAAAGGTGTTCTCAACTAGCCTACCTGGTTAAATAAAGGTGTTCTCAACTAGCCTACCTGGTTAAATAAAGGTGTTCTCAACTAGCCTACCTGGTTAAATAAAGGTGTTCTCAACTAGCCAACCTGGTTAAATAAAGGTGTTCTCAACTAGCCTACCTGGTTAAATAAAGGTGTTCTCAACTAGCCTACCTGGTTAAATAAACAGTGTTCTCAACTAGCCTACCTGGTTAAATGGACAGGTGTTCTCAACTAGCCTACCTGGTTAAATAAAGGTGTTCTCAACTAGCCTACCTGGTTAAATAAAGGTGTTCTCAACTGGCCTACCTGGTTAAATAAAGGTGTTCTCAACTAGCATACCTGGGGAAATAAACTCTGTTGTCCTAGCATACCTGGTTAAATAAAGGTGTTCTCAACTGCCTAGCTGGTTAAGATGGACAGGGACTCTCAACTAGCATACCTGGTTAAATAAAGGTGTTCTCAACTAGCCTACCTGGTTAAATAAAGGTGTTCTTAACTGATGTCCTGGATAAACAGGTGTTGCTGTCCTAGCTTCCTGGGGAAGATGGAAGGGTTCTCAACTAGCCTACCTGGAAATAAAGGTGTTCTCAACTAGCCTACCTGGTTAAGATGGACAGGGTTCTCTGCTGTCCTACCTGGTTAAGATGGACAGTGTTCTCTGCTGTCCTAGCTTCAGGTTAAGATGGACAGGGACTCAACTGCCTACCTTCAGGTTAAGATGGAAGGTGTTCTGGACAGAGACTAGCCTACCTGGTTAAATAAACAGTGACTCAACTGCCTACCTGGTTAAATAAAGGTGTTCTCAACTAGCCTAGAAATAAAGGTGTTCTCAACTAGCCTACCTGGTTAAATAAAGGTGTTCTCAACTGGCCTACCTGGTTAAATAAAGGTGTTCTCAACTAGCCTACCTTGTTAAATAAAGGTGAAATAAAAGAAACAAAATAAAAAGTATTTTCCAAGCAGAATGTTACCCTGGTGAGAACCGTCCTCAGATGAAGTGTGACTCTCTCTCATCTTTCACACGGTATGCTTTACATATTTTTCTCAAACTGGCAACCAAAGGCCTAGCTGTGCTTGCGCTTAGTGAGTAGCTAGCTGCCCGTCAGCTGGCAGGAAAATAAATACATAAATAAATTACATTTGCGGTAAATAAATAATATTTGAAAGGATTTTGCCAGAGGGCCTCAGCTGACTGTTTGACTGCTTGCAGCTGCATTCCGACTTATGAACGGTTACCACGGCAACCGGGCTTCCAACGACTTCCCCCCCTACCCACCCACCCACCTCCACCCCTACTTCCCCTCATCTCCTCCCTCCTCACATGACCATAACAACAAAACCCTTTCATTGACGTGTCTGTGGAATGTAGCAGTGCTTCCTGGTTGGGTTCAGTTGCCAGGGAAACCTGAGGCCACAGCTGCAGCTGCTCACTATACTCAGTACACAGCTGACTGACTGTATTGACTGAATGTACATACGCAGACACGTATTTACATTTTAGTCATTTAGCAGATACACTCTTATGTGATTTACAGCTAGTGCACTAATATTAAGATACTTAGGTGGGACAACCACATATCTTATTCATAGTAAATACATCAGTACAATCAGAGATAGTAAGAGGGGAAAGAGTCAAATGCCAGTATTAGGTCACAAAAGGCCATTTCTTTGTTGTTGTGCCATTATTTAAGATATTCTTTGAAGAGGTCGGGTTTCAGATGTTTTTCAGAAGATGGACAGGGACTCTGATGTCCTAGATGGACAGGGACTCTGCTGTCCTAGATGGACAGGGACTCTGATGTCCTAGATGGACAGGGACTCTGCTGTCCTAGCTTCAGGGGGAAGATGGACAGGGACTCTGCTGTCCTAGCGTCAGGTGGAAGATGGACAGGGACTCTGCTGTCCTAGCTTCAGGGGGAAGATGGACAGGGACTCTGCTGTCCTAGTGTCAGGGGGAAGATGGACAGAGACTCTGCTGTCCTAGCTTCAGGTGGAAGATGGACAGGGACTCTGCTGTCCTAGCTTCAGGGGGAAGATGGACAGGGACTCTGCTGTCCTAGCTTCAGGGGGAAGATGGACAGAGACTCTGCTGTCCTAGACCAGTCTGCAGTTCCCCCTGGGTCAGCTCGATGAGTTGAAACAGGAGAACGGTAAGATGAAAGCAACCCGTAAGTCACTGGGGGGAGGCATCATTTCTGAATGTGAATCCATGATAACAATGATGGATAAATCAGACTCGAGGGATAATCAAGGCAGAACAACATGGTTGTGGATGGAATTGCAGAATCTCCACATGAGACCTGGATGGAGTCTGAGGACAAAGGTGGACCTCCAAAGATGGAGACAAAGGTGGACCACAGGAAGTATGAGGTGGAGCGCGCCCACAGGACTGGAAAACCCACCACCTGCCCAGGTGACAGGCCCAGGCCGATAGTGGTCCAATTCCTGAGGTTCAAGGACCTGAAAATAGCTGTGCAGCGATGCTCCCCATCCAACCTGACAGAGCATGAGAGGATCTGCAGAGAAGAATGGGAAAAACTCCCCAAATACAGGTGTGTCAAGCTTGTAGCATCAACCCCAAGAAGACTTGAGGCTGTAATCACTGCCAAAGGTGCTTCAACAATGTGAAGGTAGGAAACAACACCTCCACTTCACTGATCCTCAACGCAGGGGCCCCACAAGGGTGCGTACTCAGCCCCCTCCTATACTACATGTTCATCCATGACTGCGTGGCCACACACGCCTCCAACTCAATCATCTAGTTTGCAGACGACACAACCATAGTAGGATTACCAACAATGACGAGACATCCTACAGGGAGGAGGGAGGAGGTGAGGGCCCTGGCAGAGTGGTCCCTCAACGTTGAGGGACAACAAAACGAAGGAGCTGATCGTGGACTTCAGGAGACAACAGAGCACACCCCTATCCACATCGATGGCACCACAGTGAAAAGGTGAAAAACTTCGGTGTACACATCACTGACGATCTGAAATGGTCCAAACACACAGACAGTGTGGTGAAGAAGGCACAACAGCGCCTCTTCAACCTTCGGAGGCTGAAGAAATTTGGCTTGGCCACTAAGACTCTCACAAACTTTTACAGATGGACAATTCAGAGCATCCTGTCGGGCTGTATCAACGCCCGGTACGGCAACTGCACCGCCCACAACCGCAGGGATGTCCAGAGGGTAGTGCGTTCTGCCCCACTGCCGGCCCTACAGCACCTGATGTCACAGGAAGGCCAAAAGGTTCAACAAGGACATCAACCACCCGGGCCATGTCCTGTTCACCCTGCTATCATCCAGAAGGCGAGGTCAGTACAGGTGCAGCAAAGCTGGGACCGAGAGACTGGAAAAACAGCTTCTATCTCAAGGCCATCAGACTATTAATCACTCATCACTAGCTGGCTACCACCCGGAATCTCAACCCTGCACCTTAGAGGCTGCTGCCCTATATACAGTTGACGTCGGAAGTTTGCATAAACTTAGATTGAAGTCATTAAAAGTCGTTTTTCAACCACTCCACAAATCTCTTGTTAACAAACTATAGTTTTGGCAAGTCGGTTAGGACATTTACTTTGTGCATGACACAAGTCATTTTTCCAGCAGTTGTTAACAGACAAATTATTTCACTTATAATTCACTGTATCACAATTCCAGTGGGTCAGAGGTTTACATACACTAAGTCGACTGTACCTTTAAATAGCTTGGAATATTCCAGAAAATTATGTCCTGACTTTAGAAGTTTCTAATTGACATCATTTGAGTCAATTGGAGGTGTACCTGTGGATGTATTTCAAGGCCTACCTTCAAACTCAGTGCCTCATTGCTTGACATCATGGGGAAATCAAAAGAAATCAGCCAAGAACTCAGAATACATTTGTAGTCCTCTACATGTTTGTTCATCCTTTTGAGGAATTTCCAAATGCCTGAAGGTACCACGTTCATCTGTACAAACAATAGTACGCAAGTATAAACACCATGGGACCACGCAGCCATCATACCTGTCACGGGCGTCGTAAGAAGTGGACCAAGGTGCAGCGTGGTGAGCGTACATATTCCTTTTTATTAGAATGTCGCCAACAAAAACAATAAACAACACAAAACGACCGTGAAGCTTGACTTCAGGTATAATGCCTCTAACAAAGTCAACTACCCACAACTACAACAGGGGAAAAAAAGCTGCCTAAGTATGATTCCCAATTAGAGACAACGATAGACAACTGTGGGGGCTCCGGACTGGAGGCCGTCGCTGGAGGCTCTGGACTGGAGGCGGTCGCTGGAGGCTCCGGACTGGAGGCCGTCGCTGGAGGCTCCGGATTGGAGGCTGTCGCTGGAGGCTCCGGACTGGGGGCCGTCGCTGGAGGCTCCGGACTGGAGACCGTCACTGGAGGCCGTCACTGGAGGCTCAGGACTGGAGACCGTCGATGGAGGCTCCGGACTGGAGGCCATCACTGGAGGCCGTCGATGGAGGCTCAGGACTGGAGACCGTCATTGGAGGCCGTCGCTGGAGGCCGTTGCTGGAGGCTCAGGACTCGAGGCCGTCGATGGAGGCTCAGGACTGGAGACCGTCACTGGAGGTCGTCGCTGGAGGCTCTGGACTGGAGGCCGTCGATGGAGGCTCAGGACTGGAGGCCGTCGATGGAGGATCCAGACTGGAGGCCATCGATGGAGGCTCCGGACTGGAGACCGTCGCTGGAGGCTCTGGACTGGAGGCCGTCGATGGAGGCTCAGGACTGGAGGCCGTCGATGGAGGCTCTGGACTGGAGGCTGTCGCTGGAGGCTCCGGACTGGAGTCCGTCGCTGGAGGCTCAGGACTGGAGGCCATCGATGGAGGCTCAGGACTGGAGGCCGTCGATGGAGGCTCCGGACTGGAGGCCGTCGATGGAGGCTCAGGACTGGAGGCCGTCGATGGAGGCTCAGGACTGGAGGCCGTCGATGGAGGCTCAGGACTGGAGGCCGTCGATGGAGGCTCAGGACTGGAGTCCGTCGATGGAGGCTCCGGACTGGAGGCCGTCGATGGAGGCTCAGGACTGGAGGCCGTCGATGGAGGCTCAGGACTGGAGGCCGTCGATGGAGGCTCAGGACTGGAGGCCGTCGATGGAGGCTCAGGACTGGAGTCCGTCGCTGGAGGCCGTCGCTGGAGGCTCCGGACTGGAGGCCGTCGATGGAGGCTCAGGACTGGAGTCCGTCGCTGGAGGCTCAGGACTGGAGTCCGTCGCTGGAGGCCGTCGCTGGAGGCTCCGGACTGGAGGCCGTCGATGGAGGCTCAGGACTGGAGGCCGTCGATGGAGGCTCAGGACTGGAGTCCGTCGCTGGAGGCCGTCGCTGGAGGCTCCGGACTGGAGACCGTCACTGGAGGCCGTCGCTGGAGGTTCCGGACTGGAGGCCGTCGATGGAGGCTCCGGACTGGAGGCCGTCGATGGAGGCCGTCGCTGGAGGTTCCGGACTGGAGGCCGTCGCTGGAGGCTTCTTATTTATTTTTATTTAATTTCAGGCTAGTAGAGAACACCTTTATTTAACCAGGTAGGCTAGTAGAGAACACCTTTATTTAACCAGGTAGGCTAGTAGAGAACACCTTTATTTAACCAGGTAGGCTAGTAGAGAACACCTTTATTTAACCAGGTAGGCTAGTAGAGAACACCTTTATTTAACCAGGTAGGCTAGTAGAGAACACCTTTATTTAACCAGGTAGGCTAGTAGAGAACACCTTTATTTAACCAGGTAGGCTAGTTGAGAACACCTTTATTTAACCAGGTAGGCTAGTAGAGAACACCTTTAACCAGGTAGGCTAGTAGAGAACACCTTTATTTAACCAGGTAGGCTAGGCACCTATTTAACCAGGTAGGCTAACACCTTTATTTAACCAGGTAGGCTAGTAGAGAACACCTTTATTTAACCAGGTAGGCTAGTAGAGAACACCTTTATTTAACCAGGTAGGCTAGTTGAGAACACCTTTATTTAACCAGGTAGGCTAGTAGAGAACACCTTTATTTAACCAGGTAGGCTAGTTGAGAACACCTTTATTTAACCAGGTAGGCTAGTAGAGAACACCTTTATTTAACCAGGTAGGCTAGTAGAGAACACCTTTATTTAACCAGGTAGGCTAGTTGAGAACACCTTTATTTAACCAGGTAGGCTAGTTGAGAACACCTTTATTTAACCAGGTAGGCTAGTAGAGAACACCTTTATTTAACCAGGTAGGCTAGTAGAGAACACCTTTATTTAACCAGGTAGGCTAGTAGAGAACACCTTTATTTAACCAGGTAGGCTAGTTGAGAACACCTTTATTTAACCAGGTAGGCTAGTAGAGAACACCTTTATTTAACCAGGTAGGCTAGTTGAGAACACCTTTATTTAACCAGGTAGGCTAGTAGAGAACACCTTTATTTAACCAGGTAGGCTAGTAGAGAACACCTTTATTTAACCAGGTAGGCTAGTAGAGAACACCTTTATTTAACCAGGTAGGCTAGTTGAGAACACCTTTATTTAACCAGGTAGGCTAGTTGAGAACACCTTTATTTAACCAGGTAGGCTAGTAGAGAACACCTTTATTTAACCAGGTAGGCTAGTTGAGAACACCTTTATTTAACCAGGTAGGCTAGTATTTATTTAACCAGGTAGGCTAGTAGAGAACACCTTTATTTAACCAGGTAGGCTAGTAGAGAACACCTTTATTTAACCAGGTAGGCTAGTAGAGAACACCTTTATTTAACCAGGTAGGCTAGTTGAGAACACCTTTATTTAACCAGGTAGGCTAGTTGAGAACACCTTTATTTAACCAGGTAGGCTAGTTGAGAACACCTTTATTTAACCAGGTAGGCTAGTAGAGAACACCTTTATTTAACCAGGTAGGCTAGTTGAGAACACCTTTATTTAACCAGGTAGGCTAGTAGAGAACACCTTTATTTAACCAGGTAGGCTAGTTGAGAACACCTTTATTTAACCAGGTAGGCTAGTTGAGAACACCTTTATTTAACCAGGTAGGCTAGTAGAGAACACCTTTATTTAACCAGGTAGGCTAGTTGAGAACACCTTTATTTAACCAGGTAGGCTAGTTGAGAACACCTTTATTTAACCAGGTAGGCTAGTAGAGAACAAGTTCTCATTTACAACTGCAACCTGGCCAAGATAAAGCGTAGCAATTCGACACATACAACAACACAGAGTTACACATGGGAATAAACAAACATACAGTCAATAATACAGTAGAACAAAAGAAAACAAAAAGTCTATATACAGTGAGTGCAAATGAGGTAAGTTAAGGAAATAAATAGGCCATGGTGGCGAAGTAATTACAATATAGCAATTAAACACTGGAATGGTAAATCGGCAGAAGATGAATGTGCAGGTAGAGATACTGGGATGCAAAGGAGCAAAATAAATAAATAAATACCAGTATGGGGATGAGGCAGGTAGATAGATGGGCTGTTTACAGATAGGCTAAGTACAGGTGCAGTGATTTGTAAACTGCTCTGACAGCTGGTGCTTAAAGCTAGTGAGGGAGATGTGAGTCTCCAGCTTCAGAGATTTTTGCAATTTGTTCCAGTCATTAGCAGCAGAGAACTGGAAGGAAAGACGACCAAAGGAGGAATTGGCTTTGGGGGTGACCAGTGAGATATACCTGCTGGAGCGAGTGCTACGAGTGGGTGCTGCTATGGTGACCAGTGAGCTGAGATAAGGCGGGGCTTTACCTAGCAGAGACTTGTAGATGACCTGTAGTCAGTGGGTTTGGCGACGAGTATGAAGCGAGGGCCAACCAACGAGAGCGTACAGGTCGCAATGGTGGGTAGTGTATGGGGCTTTGGTGACAAAACGGATGGCACTGTGATAGACTGCATCCAGTTTGTTGAGTAGAGTGTTGGAGGCTATTTTATAGATGACATCACCGAAGTCGAGGATCGGTAGGATGGTCAGTTTTACAAGGGTATGTTTGGCAGCATGAGTGAAGGATGCTTTGTTGCGATATAGGAAGCCGATTCTAGATTTAATTTTGGATTGGAGATGCTTAATGTGAGTCTGGAAGGAGAGTTCAAAGTCTAACCAGACACCTAGGTATTTGTAGTTGTCCACATATTCTAAGTCAGAGGCGTCCAGAGTAGTGATGCTGGACGGGCGAGCAGGTGCGGGCAGCGATCGATTGAATAGCATGCATTTAGTTTTACTTGCATTAAAGAGCAGTTGAAAGCCACGGAAGGAAAGTTGTATGGCATTGAAGCTCATCTGGAGGTTAGTTAACACAGTGTCCAAGGAGGGGCCAGAAGTATACAGAATGGTGTTGTCTGCGTAGAGGTGGATCAGAGAATCACCAGCAGCAAGAGCAACATCATTGATGTATACAGAAAAGAGAGTCGGCCCGAGAGTTGAACCCTGTGGCACACCCATAGAGACTGTCAAAGGTCCAGATAGAGGTCTTGCCATGGATCATCACTGGAGGCTTCTTGCCATGGATCATCACTGGAGGCTTCTTGCCATGGATCATCACTGGAGACTTCTTGCCATGGATCATTGCTGGAGGCTTCTTGCCATGGACCATCACTGGAGGCTTCTTGCCATGGATCATCACTGGAGGCTTCTTACCATGGATCATCACTGGAGTGAGGAGACGTATGGGCAGCCTTGTGCATGGAGCTGCCACAGGGCTCACCAGGCTGGGGAGACATACAGGAGGCCTGGTTCTGGGAGCAGACACAGGACTCACCAAGCTGGGGAGGCATACAGGAGGCTTGGTTCTGGGAGCAGACACATGACTCACCAGGCTGGGGAGGCATACAGGAGGCCTGGTTCTGGGAGCAGACACAGGACTCACCAAGCTGGGGAGACATACATGAGGCTTGGTTCTGGGAGCAGACACATGACTCACCAGGCTGGGGAGACATACAGGAGGCCTGGTTCTGAGAGCAGACACAGGACTCACCAGGCTGGGGAGACATACAGGAGGCCTGGTTCTGGGAGCAGGCACAGGACTCACCAGGCTGGGAGACATACAGGAGGCCTGGTTCTGGGAGTAGGCACATACAGGAGGCCTGGTTCTGGGAGCAGGCACAGGACTCACCAGGCTGGGGAGACATACAGGAGGCCTGGTTCTGGGAGCAGGCACAGGACTCACCAAGCTGGGGAGACATACAGGAGGCTTGGTTCTGGGAGCAGACACAGGACTCACCAAGCTGGGGAGACATACAGGAGGCTTGGTTCTGGGAGCAGACACATGACTCACCAGGCTGGGGAGACATACAGGAGGCCTGGTTCTGGGAGCAGACACAGGACTCACCAAGCTGGGGAGACATACAGGAGGCCTGGTTCTGGGAGCAGACACAGGACTCACCAGGCTGGGGAGACATACAGGAGGCCTGGTTCTGGGAGCAGACACAGGACTCACCCGGCTGGGGAGACATAAAGGAGGCCTGGTTCTGGGAGCAGACACCGGACTCACCAAGCTGGGGAGGCATACAGGAGGCTTGGTTCTGGGAGCAGACACATGACTCACCAGGCTGGGGAGGCATACAGGAGGCCTGGTTCTGGGAGCAGACACAGGACTCACCAAGCTGGGGAGACATACAGGAGGCTTGGTTCTGGGAGCAGACACATGACTCACCAGGCTGGGGAGACATACAGGAGGCCTGGTTCTGGGAGCAGACACAGGACTCACCAGGCTGGGGAGACATACAGGAGGCCTGGTTCTGGGAGCAGGCACAGGACTCACCAGGCTGGGGAGACATACAGGAGGCCTGGTTCTGGGAGTAGGCACATACAGGAGGCCTGTTTCTGGGAGCAGGCACAGGACTCACCAGGCTGGGAGACATACAGGAGGCCTGGTTCTGGGAGCAGGCACAGGACTCACCAGGCTGGGGAGACATACTGGAGGCCTGGTTCTGGGAGCAGACACAGGACTCACCAAGCTGGGGAGACATACAGGAGGCTTGGTTCTGGGAGCAGACACATGACTCACCAGGCTGGGGATACATACAGGAGGCCTGGTTCTGGGAGCAGACACAGGACTCACCAAGCTGGGGAGACATACAGGAGGCCTGGTTCTGGGAGCAGACACAGGACTCACCAGGCTGGGGAGACATACAGGAGGCCTGGTTCTGGGAGCAGACACAGGACTCACCCGGCTGGGGAGACATAAAGGAGGCCTGGTTCTGGGAGCAGACACAGGACTCACCAAGCTGGGGAGGCATACAGGAGGCTTGGTTCTGGGAGCAGACACATGACTCACCAGGCTGGGGAGGCATACAGGAGGCCTGGTTCTGGGAGCAGACACAGGACTCACCAAGCTGGGGAGACATACATGAGGCTTGGTTCTGGGAGCAGACACATGACTCACCAGGCTGGGGAGACATACAGGAGGCCTGGTTCTGAGAGCAGACACAGGACTCACCAGGCTGGGGAGACATACAGGAGGCCTGGTTCTGGGAGCAGGCACAGGACTCACCAGGCTGGGGAGACATACAGGAGGCCTGGTTCTGGGAGCAGACACAGGACTCACCCGGCTGGGGAGACATAAAGGAGGCCTGGTTCTGGGAGCAGACACCGGACTCACCAAGCTGGGGAGGCATACAGGAGGCTTGGTTCTGGGAGCAGACACATGACTCACCAGGCTGGGGAGGCATACAGGAGGCCTGGTTCTGGGAGCAGACACAGGACTCACCAAGCTGGGGAGACATACAGGAGGCTTGGTTCTGGGAGCAGACACAGGACTCACCAAGCTGGGGAGACATACAGGAGGCTTGGTTCTGGGAGCAGACACATGACTCACCAGGCTGGGGAGACATACAGGAGGCCTGGTTCTGGGAGCAGACACAGGACTCACCAAGCTGGGGAGACATACAGGAGGCCTGGTTCTGGGAGCAGACACAGGACTCACCAGGCTGGGGAGACATACAGGAGGCCTGGTTCTGGGAGCAGACACAGGACTCACCCGGCTGGGGAGACATAAAGGAGGCCTGGTTCTGGGAGCAGACACCGGACTCACCAAGCTGGGGAGGCATACAGGAGGCTTGGTTCTGGGAGCAGACACATGACTCACCAGGCTGGGGAGGCATACAGGAGGCCTGGTTCTGGGAGCAGACACAGGACTCACCAAGCTGGGGAGACATACAGGAGGCTTGGTTCTGGGAGCAGACACATGACTCACCAGGCTGGGGAGACATACAGGAGGCCTGGTTCTGGGAGCAGACACAGGACTCACCAGGCTGGGGAGACATACAGGAGGCCTGGTTCTGGGAGCAGGCACAGGACTCACCAGGCTGGGGAGACATACAGGAGGCCTGGTTCTGGGAGTAGGCACATACAGGAGGCCTGTTTCTGGGAGCAGGCACAGGACTCACCAGGCTGGGGAGACATACAGGAGGCCTGGTTCTGGGAGCAGGCACAGGACTCACCAGGCTGGGGAGACATACTGGAGGCCTGGTTCTGGGAGCAGACACAGGACTCACCAAGCTGGGGAGACATACAGGAGGCTTGGTTCTGGGAGCAGACACATGACTCACCAGGCTGGGGATACATACAGGAGGCCTGGTTCTGGGAGCAGACACAGGACTCACCAAGCTGGGGAGACATACAGGAGGCCTGGTTCTGGGAGCAGACACAGGACTCACCAGGCTGGGGAGACATACAGGAGGCCTGGTTCTGGGAGCAGACACAGGACTCACCCGGCTGGGGAGACATAAAGGAGGCCTGGTTCTGGGAGCAGACACAGGACTCACCAAGCTGGGGAGGCATACAGGAGGCTTGGTTCTGGGAGCAGACACATGACTCACCAGGCTGGGGAGGCATACAGGAGGCCTGGTTCTGGGAGCAGACACAGGACTCACCAAGCTGGGGAGACATACATGAGGCTTGGTTCTGGGAGCAGACACATGACTCACCAGGCTGGGGAGACATACAGGAGGCCTGGTTCTGAGAGCAGACACAGGACTCACCAGGCTGGGGAGACATACAGGAGGCCTGGTTCTGGGAGCAGGCACAGGACTCACCAGGCTGGGGAGACATACAGGAGGCCTGGTTCTGGGAGTAGGCACATACAGGAGGCCTGGTTCTGGGAGCAGGCACAGGACTCACCAGGCTGGGAGACATACAGGAGGCCTGGTTCTGGGAGCAGGCACAGGACTCACCAAGCTGGGGAGACATACAGGAGGCTTGGTTCTGGGAGCAGACACAGGACTCACCAAGCTGGGGAGACATACAGGAGGCTTGGTTCTGGGAGCAGACACATGACTCACCAGGCTGGGGAGACATACAGGAGGCCTGGTTCTGGGAGCAGACACAGGACTCACCAAGCTGGGGAGACATACAGGAGGCCTGGTTCTGGGAGCAGACACAGGACTCACCAGGCTGGGGAGACATACAGGAGGCCTGGTTCTGGGAGCAGACACAGGACTCACCCGGCTGGGGAGACATAAAGGAGGCCTGGTTCTGGGAGCAGACACCGGACTCACCAAGCTGGGGAGGCATACAGGAGGCTTGGTTCTGGGAGCAGACACATGACTCACCAGGCTGGGGAGGCATACAGGAGGCCTGGTTCTGGGAGCAGACACAGGACTCACCAAGCTGGGGAGACATACAGGAGGCTTGGTTCTGGGAGCAGACACATGACTCACCAGGCTGGGGAGACATACAGGAGGCCTGGTTCTGGGAGCAGACACAGGACTCACCAGGCTGGGGAGACATACAGGAGGCCTGGTTCTGGGAGCAGGCACAGGACTCACCAGGCTGGGGAGACATACAGGAGGCCTGGTTCTGGGAGTAGGCACATACAGGAGGCCTGTTTCTGGGAGCAGGCACAGGACTCACCAGGCTGGGGAGACATACAGGAGGCCTGGTTCTGGGAGCAGGCACAGGACTCACCAGGCTGGGGAGACATACTGGAGGCCTGGTTCTGGGAGCAGACACAGGACTCACCAGGCTGGGGAGGCATACAGGAGGCCTGGTTCTGGGAGCAGACACAGGACTCACCAAGCTGGGGAGACATACAGGAGGCCTGGTTCTGGGAGCAGACACAGGACTCACCAGGCTGGGGAGACATACAGGAGGCCTGGTTCTGGGAGCAAACACAGGACTCACCAGGCTGGGGAGACATACAGGAGGCCTGGTTCTGGGAGCAGGCACAGGACTCACCAGGCTGGGGAGACATACAGGAGGCCTGGTTCTGGGAGTAGGCACATACAGGAGGCCTGGTTCTGGGAGCAGGCACAGGACTCACCAGGCTGGGGAGACATACTGGAGGCTTGGTTCTTGGCGGAGGCACCGGATGCACTGGGCCGTGGAGGCGCACTGGAGGTCTCGAGCGTAGAGCACAACCTGTACTGGCTGGGTGGTTATCTTCGCCCTGCAAATGCGTAGCACTGGCACAGGACTGACTGGGCTAGACGTACCGGAGACACAGTGCACAGAGCCGTACATCCCTGTAAGAAATTTGCAAACATTTAAAGAAATTGTTTTTGCTTCGTCATTATGGGGGTATTGTGTGTAGATTGATGATGAAAAAAAAACATAATTTAATCCATTTTAGAATAAGGCTGTAACGTAACCAAAATGTGGAAAGAGACAATGGGTCTGAAAACTTCCCGAATTCACAGTTATATGAACTAGGTTATAAAAAATATTTAAAAATAATCACACGCATTATTACTTTACCCACTGTGTCACGCCAACATCAACCAGAGGATCTTATATTTCCCAGAGGCCACAGGGGAACCAGAGTTCTTCAGAACATTACCCACTATTATAACCACTGTGTCACGCCAACATCAACCAGAGGATCTTATATTTCCCAGAGGCCACAGGGGAACCAGAGTTCTTCAGAACATTACCCACTATTATAACCACTGTGTCACGCCAACATCAACCAGAGGATCTTATATTTCCCAGGCCACAGGGGAACCATAGTTCTTCAGAACATTACCCACTACTATAACCACTGTGTCACGCCAACATCAACCAGAGGATCTTATATTTCCCAGAGGCCACAGGGGAACCAGAGTTCTTCAGAACATTACCCACTATTATAACCACTGTGTCACGCCAACATCAACCAGAGGATCTTGTATTTCCCAGAGGCCACAGGGGAACCAGAGTTCTTCAGAACATTACCCACTATTATAACCACTGTGTCACGCCAACATCAACCAGAGGATCTTATATTTCCCAGGCCACAGGGGAACCAGAGTTCTTCAGAACATTACCCACTATTATAACCACTGTGTCACGCCAACATCAACCAGAGGATCTTGTATTTCCCAGAGGCCACAGGGGAACCAGAGTTCTTCAGAACATTACCCACTACTATAACCACTGTGTCACGCCAACATCAACCAGAGGATCTTATATTTCCCAGGCCACAGGGGAACCATAGTTCTTCAGAACATTACCCACTACTATAACCACTGTGTCACGCCAACATCAACCAGAGGATCTTGTATTTCCCAGGCCACAGGGGAACTATAGTTCTTCAGAACATCGACGGTTGTAACAATTAGAGCCTATAAATTAGGTCCATAAACAACACAGTTTATTTCTGGTTTCCCTTTCTGGACTGAAAAAAAAACATTTACACACAATGGAAACTCAGACAAAATAGTTTGTTTGAACAGCATTGAAGACAACACCTACTGAACAGCATTGAAGCCAACACCTACTGAACAGCATTGAAGACAACACCTACTGAACAGCATTGAAGATAACACCTACTGAACAGCATTGAAGACAACACCTACTGAACAGCATTGAAGACAACACCTACTGAACAGCATTGAAGACAACACCTACTGAACAGCATTGAAGACATCACCTACTGAACAGCATTGAAGATAACACCTACTGAACAGCATTGAAGACAACACCTACTGAACAGCATTGAAGACAACACCTACTGAACAGCATTGAAGACAACACCTACTGAACAGCATTGAAGACAACACCTACTGAACAGCATTGAAGATAACACCTACTGAACAGCATTGAAGACAACACCTACTGAACAGCATTGAAGCCAACACCTACTGAACAGCATTGAAGACAACACCTACTGAACAGCATTGAAGATAACACCTACTGAACAGCATTGAAGACAACACCTACTGAACAGCATTGAAGATAACACCTACTGAACAGCATTGAAGATAACACCTACTGAACAGCATTGAAGACAACACCTACTGAACAGCATTGAAGACAACACCTACTGAACAGCATTTAAGACAACACCTACTGAACAGCATTGAAGACAACACCTACTGAACAGCATTGAAGACATCACCTACTGAACAGCATTGAAGATAACACCTACTGAACAGCATTGAAGACAACACCTACTGAACAGCATTGAAGACAACACCTACTGAACAGCATTGAAGATAACACCTACTGAACAGCATTGAAGACAACACCTACTGAACAGCATTGAAGACAACACCTACTGAACAGCATTGAAGACAACACCTACTGAACAGCATTGAAGACAACACCTACTGAACAGCATTGAAGATAACACCTACTGAACAGCATTGAAGATAACACCTACTGAACAGCATTGAAGACAACACCTACTGAACAGCATTTAAGACAACACCTACTGAACAGCATTGAAGACAACACCTACTGAACAGCATTGAAGACATCACCTACTGAACAGCATTGAAGATAACACCTACTGAACAGCATTGAAGACAACACCAACTGAACAGCATTGAAGATAATACCTACTGAACAGCATGGAAGACAACACCTACTGAACAGCATTGAAGACAACACCTACTGAACAGCATTGAAGACAACACCTACTGAACAGCATTGAAGACAACACCTACTGAACAGCATTGAAGATAACACCTACTGAACAGCATTGAAGATAACACCTACTGAACAGAATTGAAGATAACACCTACTGAACAGCATTGAAGACAACACCTACTGAACAGCATTGAAGACATCACCTACTGAACAGCATTGAAGACAACACCTACTGAACAGCATTGAAGATAACACCTACTGAACAGCATTGAAGATAACACCTACTGAACAGCTTTGAAGACAACACCTACTGAACTGAAGGGCCGTCAGGGAAGAAGAGTAGCCTATTTCCTTTGAAGTGGACTACTGTAGACCAGGGTCTATAGGGTAGTGGACTACTGTAGACCAGGGTCTATAGCACATATGTCAGAGTCAAGGCCCCCACATCCGGCCCGCGAGAAGGTTTTTTACGGCCCCTGGGATGATCTTGATTTATTATTAGAACCGGCCCGCAGACCGCAGCAAGCCGGCAGCCCGCAGATCTTTTACACGCACCAATACTACATTTCCCACAATGCAACGGTGACGCACCGAGCAGTAGGCTGCTTCATTTCAATATTTATTGGCACAGCAGTTGTCAGCATCACAGTAAAATTAACTTTCAGATACCCATCAAAAATGGC
Source organism: Oncorhynchus gorbuscha (assembly GCF_021184085.1). NCBI lineage: Eukaryota > Metazoa > Chordata > Actinopteri > Salmoniformes > Salmonidae > Oncorhynchus > Oncorhynchus gorbuscha. Next base: position 2,483,810 of record NC_060183.1, read on the forward strand.
AAAACGGAAGGTGGACACTGAGAACCGGGGGTTTCAAACAAGGTGGGAGTCGGAGTATTTGTTCACGGAGGTAGCTGGAAAACCTGTGTGTCTTCTGTGTGGAGAAAGTGTGGCGGTACTGAAAGAGTATAATCTGAGACGACATTATGAAACGAAACACGCGGACAAAAACAAGAATATGGACATGGAACAAAGGCTACAAAAGGCAGAGGAATTAAAACAGGCCTCAAATCTCGAACAGGCTCTGTTCAAAAAAGCCAAATCACAAGGCCAGGCTGCTGTCAAGGCCAGTTTTATTTTGAAAGAGATCGCTAAATCAGCCCGGCCATTTACGGAGGGGGATTTCATCAAAAACTGCATGATTAAAGTTTGTGAACACCTTGCCCAGAAAAAAGGCAACTCTTTTTAAATGTGAGTCTGAGCAGAAACACCATTGCCGAGAGAGTAGACCAGTTGTCCATCAATCTAAAAGAGCAGCTTGTGAAAAAGGAAAAGATTTCATTGCATATTCCTTGGCTGTGGATGAGAGCACCTACATTTCTGACATTGCCCAGTTGTCAATTTTCATCCGCAGAGTGGACTCCAGCCTAAGCGTGACAGAGGAGTTTTGGCTTTACGTCCTATGCATGGCACAACTACGGGGCATGATTTGTATGAAGAGGTGTCAAGATGTGTAAATGAGATGGAGCTGCCTTGGGAAAAACTCGTGGGTTTGACAACCTGACGAGCACCTGCGATGTGTGGACACAGGAGCGGACTGGTGGGAAGATACGGGAAAAGATGCAAGAGGAAAACGCGACAGGTGAGCTGACAGCTTATCATTGTATCATACACCAGGAAGCGTTGTGCGGTAAAGCCTTGAAAATGGAGCATGTAATGAGCATCATCACGCGCACAGTTAACTTTATCAGAGCCAAAGGTTTGAATCACCGCCAGTTCAAGGCATTTCTGACGGAGTTAGAAACGGAGCATGGTGATTTGCCTTATCACACAGAGGTGCGATGGCTAAGCCAGGGAAAGGTGCTTCAAAGATGTTTCGAGCCGTGAGGAGATTTGTCTGTTCTTGGACAGCAAAGGGAAAGACACAACACAACTCCGAGGGTCTATAGAAATGTTTCTGTGTGAAATGGCTTTTCTGTGTGACATTACGAGTCATCTGAATGCAATGAACTTGCAGCTGCAGGGTCGGGATCGTGTCATCTCTGATATGTACAGTACAGTGAAGGCATTTAAAACCAAACTGACTCTGTGGAGACCAGATGCGGAAAGAAAATTTGAGCCACTTTCCCAGCTGCCAGACCATGAAAGAGAAGCTCTCTACCAGTGCGTTCCCGAGCGCACAGTTGGCTGATAAAATAGGTATGCTTGCCGCTGACTTTCGATGCCGATTTGCTGACTTTGAAGCACAAAAAAGCAGGTTGGAACTGCTGGTAACCCATTTGCTGTTGACGTGGAAAGCTCACCACCAAACCTCCAAATGGAGTTGATTGACCTCCAATGCAATGATGCACTGAGGGCAAAATATGCGGCAGTGGGTGCTGCGGAGTTCGCCCGTTCCTCCCCGACACAATGCCCCAGCTGCGCATCCAGGCTGCTCAAAGGTTGTCTATGTTTGGCAGCACATACCTGTGTGAACAACTGTTTTCTTTGATGAACTTGAACAAAACATCACACAGAAGTCGACTTACTGCTGAACACCTCCACTCAATTCTGAGGATTTCCTCAGCTCAGAGCCTTACCCCGAACATTGATGAACTTGTGGAAAAGATGGGACACCACCAAGTATCACCCTCAACCTCAAACAAGTGAACATTACTGTGCAATCACATATTTAGAGTTTTTACTCAGTTCAAGTTTAAAAGTTAAAGTTTAATATTTGTTTTCACTGCATGTTACTTCTCCTTAAACAAAGTGTTGTTTTTGATTAATAGATTTTTGCACTTTATTTTATTGTATTTCAATCCAATTATATTTTAAAAATATTTCAGTTGAGTGGATGATAGAAAATTGCTATTATTGTTTTTTTCTTTGAAGTAAATTTAGCCCACTTTTGCTAAAATAGAAAATATAGGCTACTGATGGTGCCTTGAATACCGGTTTCTTTCATTTAATGTTCATGTTATGGGGATTTTTATATAAAGGAAATTTGTCTTTTGTGTCTGTTGAAAATGAAAGATTACTGACAGAGCCATAAGAAAATATTGCTTTATTTATCTGATCATATTGGAATATATTTGTTAGGTTTTCAGTAGGTTCAATTAGGTTCACTAGACTATATGCGTCATTTAAAAAAATTTCAATGAACATTCGAACAGTCCGGCCCTCGGCTTGTAGCTAAATTTTTTATTTGGCCCTCCGTCCATTTGACTTTGACACCCCTGGTCTATAGGGTAGTGGACTACTGTAGACCAGGGTCTATAGGGTAGTGGACTACTGTAGACCAGGGTCTATAGGGTAGTGGACTACTGTAGACCAGGGTCTATAGGGTAGTGGACTACTGTAGACCAGGGTCTATAGGGTAGTGGACTACTGTTGACCAGGGTAGTGGACTACTGTAGACCAGGGTAGTGGACTACTGTAGACCAGGGTCTATAGGGTAGTGGACTACTGTTGACCAGGGTCTATAGGGTAGTGGACTACTGTAGACCAGGGTCTATAGGGTAGTGGACTACTGTTGACCAGGGTCTATAGGGTAGTGGACTACTGTAGACCAGGGTCTATAGGGTAGTGGACTACTGTAGACCAGGGTAGTGGACTACTGTTGACCAGGGTCTATAGGGTAGTGAACTACTGTTGACCAGGGTAGTGGACTACTGTTGACCAGGGTAGTGGACTACTGTTGACCAGGGTAGTGGACTACTGTAGACCAGGGTCTATAGGGTAGTGGACTACTGTTGACCAGGGTCTATAGGGTAGTGGACTACTGTAGACCAGGGTCTATAGGGTAGTGGACTACTGTAGACCAGGGTCTATAGGGTAGTGGACTACTGTAGACCAGGGTCTATAGGGTAGTGGACTACTGTAGACCAGGGTCTATAGGGTAGTGGACTACTGTAGACCAGGGTAGTGGACTACTGTTGACCAGGGTCTATAGGGTAGTGGACTACTGTTGACCAGGGTCTATCGGGTAGTGGACTACTGTTGACCAGGGTCTATCGGGTAGTGGACTACTGTTGACCAGGGTCTATAGGGTAGTGGACTACTGTAGACCAGGGTCTATAGGGTAGTGGACTACTGTTGACCAGGGTAGTGGACTACTGTTGACCAGGGTCTATAGGGTAGTGAACTACTGTAGACCAGGGTCTATAGGGTAGTGGACTACTGTTGACCAGGGTAGTGGACTACTGTAGACCAGGGTCTATAGGGTAGTGGACTACTGTAGACCAGGGTCTATAGGGTAGTGGACTACTGTAGACCAGGGTCTATAGGGTAGTGGACTACTGTAGACCAGGGTCTATAGGGTAGTGGACTACTGTTGACCAGGGTCTATAGGGTAGTGGACTACTGTTGACCAGGGTCTATCGGGTAGTGGACTACTGTTGACCAGGGTCTATCGGGTAGTGGACTACTGTTGACCAGGGTCTATAGGGTAGTGGACTACTGTAGACCAGGGTCTATAGGGTAGTGGACTACTGTAGACCAGGGTAGTGGACTACTGTAGACCAGGGTCTATAGGGTAGTGGACTACTGTCGACCAGGGTCTATAGGGTAGTGGACTACTGTAGACCAGGGTCTATAGGGTAGTGGACTACTGTTGACCAGGGTCTATAGGGTAGTGGACTACTGTAGACCAGGGTCTATAGGGTAGTGGACTACTGTAGACCAGGGTAGTGGACTACTGTTGACCAGGGTCTATAGGGTAGTGAACTACTGTTGACCAGGGTAGTGGACTACTGTTGACCAGGGTCTATAGGGTAGTGGACTACTGTAGACCAGGGTAGTGGACTACTCTAGACCAGGGTCTATAGGGTAGTGGACTACTGTTGACCAGGGTCTATAGGGTAGTGGACTACTGTAGACCAGGGTCTATAGGGTAGTGGACTACTGTAGACCAGGGTCTATAGGGTAGTGGACTACTGTAGACCAGGGTCTATAGGGTAGTGGACTACTGTAGACCAGGGTCTATAGGGTAGTGGACTACTGTAGACCAGGGTAGTGGACTACTGTTGACCAGGGTCTATAGGGTAGTGGACTACTGTTGACCAGGGTCTATCGGGTAGTGGACTACTGTTGACCAGGGTCTATCGGGTAGTGGACTACTGTTGACCAGGGTCTATAGGGTAGTGGACTACTGTAGACCAGGGTCTATAGGGTAGTGGACTACTGTTGACCAGGGTAGTGGACTACTGTTGACCAGGGTCTATAGGGTAGTGAACTACTGTAGACCAGGGTCTATAGGGTAGTGGACTACTGTTGACCAGGGTAGTGGACTACTGTAGACCAGGGTCTATAGGGTAGTGGACTACTGTAGACCAGGGTCTATAGGGTAGTGGACTACTGTAGACCAGGGTCTATAGGGTAGTGGACTACTGTAGACCAGGGTCTATAGGGTAGTGGACTACTGTTGACCAGGGTCTATAGGGTAATGGACTACTGTTGACCAGGGTCTATAGGGGAGTGGACTACTGTTGACCAGGGTCTATAGGGTAGTGGACTACTGTAGACCAGGGTCTATAGGGTAGTGGACTACTGTTGACCAGGGTAGTGGACTACTGTTGACCAGGGTAGTGGACTACTGTAGACCAGGGTAGTGGACTACTGTTGACCTGGGTAGTGGACTACTGTTGACCAGGGTAGTGGCCTACTGTTGACCAGGGTAGTGGACTACTGTTGAACAGGGTAGTGGACTACTGTTGACCAGGGTAGTGGACTACTGTTGACCAGGGTAGTGGACTACTGTAGACCAGGGTAGTGGACTACTGTTGACCAGGGTAGTGGACTACCGTAGACCAGGGTAGTGGACTACCGTAGACCAGGGTAGTGGACTACTGTTGACCAGGGTAGTGGACTACTGTAGACCAGGGTCTATAGGGTAGTGGACTACTGTTGACCAGGGTAGTGGACTACTGTTGACCAGGGTCTATAGGGTAGTGGACTACTGTTGACCAGGGTCTATAGGGTAGTGGACTACTGTAGACCAGGGTCTATAGGGTAGTGGACTACTGTTGACCAGGGTCTATAGGGTAGTGGACTACTGTTGACCAGGGTCTATAGGGTAGTGGACTACTGTTGACCAGGGTAGTGGACTACTGTTGACCAGGGTAGTTGACTACTGTTGACCAGGGTAGTGGACTACTGTAGACCAGGGTAGTGGACTACTGTAGACCAGGGTCTATAGGGTAGTGGACTACTGTTGACCAGGGTCTATAGGGTAGTGGACTACTGTTGACCAGGGTCTATAGGGTAGTGGACTACTGTTGACCAGGGTCTATAGGGTAGTGGACTACTGTTGACCAGGGTCTATAGGGTAGTGGACTACTGTTGACCAGGGTCTATAGGGTAGTGGACTACTGTTGACCAGGGTAGTGGACTACTGTTGACCAGGGTCTATAGGGTAGTGGACTACTGTTGACCAGGGTAGTGGACTACTGTAGACCAGGGTAGTGGACTACTGTTGACCAGGGTAGGGGACTACTGTTGACCAGGGTCTATAGGGTAGTGGACTACTGTTGACCAGGGTAGTGGACTACTGTTGACCAGGGTCTATAGGGTAGTGGACTACTGTTGACCAGGGTAGTGGACTACTGTTGACCAGGGTCTATAGGGTAGTGGACTACTGTTGACCAGGGTAGTGGACTACTGTAGACCAGGGTAGTGGACTACTGTTGACCAGGGTAGGGGACTACTGTTGACCAGGGTCTATAGGGTAGTGGACTACTGTAGACCAGGGTCTATGGGGTAGTGGACTACTGTAGACCAGGGTAGTGGACTACTGTTGACCAGGGTAGTGGACTACTGTTGACCAGGGTAGTGGACTACTGTAGACCAGGGTCTATGGGGTAGTGGACTACTGTAGACCAGGGTAGTGGACTACTGTTGACCAGGGTCTATAGGGTAGTGGACTACTGTTGACCAGGGTCTATAGGGTAGTGGACTACTGTTGACCAGGGTAGTGGACTACTGTTGACCAGGGTCTATAGGGTAGTGGACTACTGTTGACCAGGGTAGTGGACTACTGTAGACCAGGGTAGTGGACTACTGTTGACCAGGGTAGGGGACTACTGTTGACCAGGGTCTATAGGGTAGTGGACTACTGTTGACCAGGGTAGTGGACTACTGTTGACCAGGGTCTATAGGGTAGTGGACTACTGTTGACCAGGGTAGTGGACTACTGTTGACCAGGGTAGTGGACTACTGTTGACCAGGGTAGTGGACTACTGTTGACCAGGGTAGTGGACTACTGTTGACCTGGGTAGTGGACTACTGTTGACCAGGGTAGTGGACTACTGTTGACCAGGGTAGTGGACTACTGTAGACCAGGGTCTATGGGGTAGTGGACTACTGTAGACCAGGGTAGTGGACTACTGTTGACCAGGGTAGTGGACTACTGTTGACCAGGGTAGTGGACTACTGTAGACCAGGGTCTATGGGGTAGTGGACTACTGTAGACCAGGGTAGTGGACTACTGTTGACCAGGGTAGTGGACTACTGTAGACCAGGGTCTATGGGGTAGTGGACTACTGTAGACCAGGGTAGTGGACTACTGTAGACCAGGGTAGTGGACTACTGTTGACCAGGGTAGTGGACTACTGTTGACCAGGGTAGTGGACTACTGTTGACCAGGGTAGTGGACTACTGTTGACCAGGGTAGTGGACTACTGTTGACCAGGGTAGTGGACTACTGTAGACCAGGGTAGGGGACTACTGTTGACCAGGGTAGTGGACTACTGTTGACCAGGGTAGTGGACTACTGTTGACCAGGGTAGTGGACTACTGTAGACCAGGGTAGGGGACTACTGTTGACCAGGGTAGTGGACTACTGTAGACCAGGGTAGGGGACTACTGTAGACCAGGGTAGGGGACTACTGTTGACCAGGGTCTATAGGGTCATTTGGGATGTACCCACTGTAAACACGGGATGTTGTTAATATCAGTGACAGGAGAACATTTCCAATAATAATAATGACTTGTTTCCAGAGCCTGTCTAAATAGACTAATACATCATACTAAATGGAAAACAACACTAACAGTTCTGATAGAAATAGTCCAACTCACAGTTATAAATATCACTATCACAGCACTCCTTGTCCCTGTTTGTTCATTGGTCAGGTCCCAGAGGAACACTCGATCCAGCGCCTTACTTCTGAACATGAGAAATATGCTTATATTTTCAAAAGCTAGCAGTCCAACATAATTATAGTATTAGTAAACAGTCAAAGCCCAGATAATTAAACCCTGCCTATCAGGGCACAAGGCGAGACCCAGATGCAGATGGTTGGACTCTTTGATGTTTATTGATTCAAAATGGGTTAGAGGCAAGAGAATGGTCGTGGACAGGCAAAAGGTCAAAACCAGTTCAGAGTCCAGGAGGTACAGAGTGGCAGACGGGCTCGAGGTCAAGGCAGGCAGAATGGTCAGGCAGGTGGGTACAAAGTCCAGAAACAGGCAAGAGTCAGAACCGGGAAGACTAGCAAATAGAGTTCAGAAAAGGCAGGAGAAGTGGGAAAAACACACTGGTTGACTTGTACATACAAGACAAACTGGCACAGAGAGACAGGAAACAGGGATAAATACACTGGTACAGAGAGACAGGAAACAGGGATAAATACACTGGTACAGAGAGACAGGAAACACAGGGATAAATACACTGGTACAGAGAGACAGGAAACACAGGGATAAATACACTGGTACAGAGAGACAGGAAACACAGGGATAAATACACTGGTACAGAGAGACAGGAAACACAGGGATAAATACACTGGTACAGAGAGACAGGAAACAGGGATAAATACACTGGTACAGAGAGACAGGAAACACAGGGATAAATACACTGATACAGAGAGACAGGAAACACAGGGATAAATACACTGGCCCAGAGAGACAGGAAACAGGGATAAATACACTGGTACAGAGAGACAGGAAACACAGGGATAAATACACTGGCCCAGAGAGACAGGAAACAGGGATAAATACACTGGTACAGAGAGACAGGAAACAGGGATAAATACACTGGTACAGAGAGACAGGAAACAGGGATAAATACACTGGTACAGAGAGACAGGAAACACAGGGATAAATACACTGGTACAGAGAGACAGGAAACACAGGGATAAATACACTGGTACAGAGAGACAGGAAACACAGGGATAAATACACTGGTACAGAGAGACAGGAAACACAGGGATAAATACACTGGTACAGAGAGACAGGAAACAGGGATAAATACACTGGTACAGAGAGACAGGAAACACAGGGATAAATACACTGGTACAGAGAGACAGGAAACACAGGGATAAATACACTGGTACAGAGAGACAGGAAACAGGGATAAATACACTGGTACAGAGAGACAGGAAACACAGGGATAAATACACTGGTACAGAGAGACAGGAAACACAGGGATAAATACACTGGTACAGAGAGACAGGAAACACAGGGATAAATACACTGGTACAGAGAGACAGGAAACAGGGATAAATACACTGGTACAGAGAGACAGGAAACACAGGGATAAATACACTGGTACAGAGAGACAGGAAACACAGGGATAAATACACTGGTACAGAGAGACAGGAAACACAGGGATAAATACACTGGTACAGAGAGACAGAAAACACAGGGATAAATACACTGGTACAGAGAGACAGGAAACACAGGGATAAATACACTGGCCCAGAGAGACAGGAAACAGGGATAAATACACTGGCACAGAGAGACAGGAAACACAGGGATAAATACACTGGTACAGAGAGACAGGAAACACAGGGATAAATACACTGATACAGAGAGACAGGAAACACAGGGATAAATACACTGGTACAGAGAGACAGGAAACACAGGGATAAATACACTGGTATAGAGAGACAGGAAACACAGGGATAAATACACTGGTACAGAGAGACAGGAAACACAGGGATAAATACACTGGTATAGAGAGACAGGAAACACAGGGATAAATACACTGGTACAGAGAGACAGGAAACACAGGGATATCAAATCAAATCAAATTTTATTTGTCACATACACATGGTTAGCAGATGTTAAATGCGAGTGTAGCGAAATGCTTGTGCTTCTAGTTCCGACAATGCAGTGATAACCAACAAGTAATCTAACTAACAATTCCAAAACTACTGTCTTATACACAGTGTAAGGGGATAAGGAACATGTACATAAGGATATATGAATGAGTGATGGTACAGAGCAGCATACAGTAGATGGTATCGAGTACAGTATATACATATGAGATGAGTGTGTAGACAAAGTAAACAAAGTGGCATAGTTAAAGTGGCTAGTGATACATGTGTTACATAAGGATGCAGTCGATGATGTAGAGTACAGTATATACATATGATGAAACCCCACCTCTTTAAGGAATACCTAGGATATTATACACCCCACCCCCTAAGTTTTAGATGCACTATTGTTAGACTGTCCCACTGGATGTCATAAGGTGAATGCACCAATTTGTAAGTCGCTCTGGATAAGAGCGTCTGCTAAATGACTTAAATGTAAATGTAAATGCATATGAGATGAATAATGTAGGGTAAGTAACATTATATAAGTTTGTTTAAAGTGGCTAGTGATATATTTACATCATTTCCCATCAATTCCCATTATTAAAATGGCTGGAGTTGGGTCAGTGTCAATGACAGTGTGTTGGCAGCAGCCACTCAATGTTAGTGGTGGCTGTTTAACAGTCTGATGGCCTTGAGATAGAAGCTGTTTTTCAGTCTCTCGGTCCCAGCTTTGATGCACCTGTACTGACCTCGCCTTCTGGATGATAGCGGGGTGAACAGGCAGTGGTTCGGGTGGTTGATGTCCTTGATGATCTTTATGGCCTTCCTGTAACAACGGGTGGTGTAAATACACTGGGACAGAGAGACAGGAAACACAGGGAGGGAGGGAGGGAGGGAGGGAGGGAGGGAGGGAGGGAGGGAGGGAGGGAGGGAGGGAGGGAGGGAGGGAGGGAGGGAGGGAGGGAGGGAGGGAGGGAGGGAGGGAGGGAGGGAGGGAGGGAGGGAGGGAGGGAGGGAGGGAAAAGCGATCCCTTATGTTTTCTTCTAACCCCCCAGATCTGTCCCAACAACTCCAACTATCTCTGAGGATGTTGTTAAGAAACTTCTTCTGTTTGAATTTCACTACATCGGCATAACGTTTCCTACACGTTTCCTTGTACAGTATTTAAACATTTATGAACGTAACTAAAGTTTCCTTGTGGTTTTTATGGGAGGTTTTCTTCATCTGAGAACGGAATTGAGAGCTAATTTAATTTTAAAAACCGTAAAGTCGATTGACACAACAGTGCGTCAATCTAAGTAACATAATAAAATGTCCCCTTTGAGAAATCCGTAAATTTAAGATAGAGATATCAGTTGTTTTTTCTGCATTGGATGTGCCTCAATCCACCACATTCTCCACCATCTGCATCTGAGCTGAAAGGTGGCAGAGCTAGAGAGCAGTGTTTGAAATGAAACTAAAAATCAGTCCCATAACGTCTGTAGCGTCCAAATGGTTTGACCTACCAACTTTTATGACCCCTGGAAAGGGGAGACTCTCACGAACACGACGGTGAACTGTCACGGGACTCATCTGACGGAAACCAGTACCTGTAAAAGAGAAAAAAATATGAATATAGTTTTCTGCCTACCCAAAAAAAGGGGTTAAATATGTGTAAACATATATATTTCCTTTCTTATATCTCCTAGATTCAGCACAGAGACTTCAAAATCATTTTATATATATATATATATATGTATATGCCATTTAGCAGACGCTTTTATCCAAAGTGACTTACAGTCATGTGTGCATACATTCTACGTATGGGTGGTCCCGGGGATCGAACCCACTACCCTGGCGTTACAATCGCCATGCTCTACCAACTGAGCTACAGAATATAGCTCATATATATGCATGGTTTTATACCTAAAGGGTTCCATAATATCTCAAATCAAACAGCTAAATGATTACAAGTATGTACCATCTTAAAACAATTCCATATTTAATCTTATAACACCCCCACCTCTCACCCCCAATCCTACTACCAGGTCGACCCCCCACCTCTCACCCCCAATCCTACTACCAGGTCGACCCCCACCTCTCACCCCCAATCCTACTACCAGGTCGACCCCCCACCTCTCACCCCCAATCCTACTACCAGGTCGACCCCCACCTCTCACCCCCAATCCTACTACCAGGTCGACCCCCCACCTCTCACCCCCAATCCTACTACCAGGTCGACCCCCCCTCACCCTCACCCCCAATCCTACTACCCCCAACCCTACTACCAGGTCGACTCCCCTCACCCCCCCTCACCCCCACCTCTCTACCACCCCCCTCAATCCTACTACCAGGTCGACCCCCCCCCAATCCTCACCCCTCAATCCTCTCACCCCCCATCCCCCCATCCTACTACCACCCCCTCACCCCCAACCCTACTACCATGTCGACCCCCACCTCTCACCCCCAATCCTACTACCAGGTCGGGGGGGGGCAGGGGGGCAGTGAGAGGTGGGGGCAGTGGGGGGGGGCAGCGGGGAGGCAGTGGGGGGCAGTGAGAGGTGGGGGCAGTGGGGGCAGCGGGGAGGCAGCGGTGAGAGGTGGGGGCAGTGGGGGGCAGCGGGGAGGCAGTGAGAGGTGGGGGCAAGCGGGGGCAGTGAGAGGTGGGGGTAGCGGGGGCAGTGAGAGGTGGGGGCAGCGGGGGCAGAGAGAGGTGGGGGCAGTTGGGGGCAGCGGGGAGCAGGTGGGGACAGTGAGAGGTGGGGGCAGCGGGGGCAGCGGGGGGCAGCGGGGGGGAAGCGGGGGGCAGCGGGGGGCAGCGGGGGGCAGCGGGGGCAGCGGGGGGCAGTGAGAGGTGGGGGCAGTGGGGGGGCAGCGGGGAGCAGCGGGGGCAGTGAGAGGTGGGGGCAGCGGGGGGCAGCGGGGAGGCAGCGGTGAGAGGTGGGGGAAGCAGGGGGCAGTGAGAGGTGGGGGTAGCGGGGGCAGTGAGAGGTGGGGGCAGCGGGGGCAGCGGGGAGCAGCGGGGGGCAGAGAGTGGTGGGGGCAGCGGGGGCAGTGAGAGGTGGGGGCAGCGGGGGGGGGCAGCGGGGGCAGCGGGGGCAGTGAGAGGTGGGGGCAGCGGGGGCAGCGGGGGGCAGCGGGGGGCAGTGAGAGGTGGGGGCAGTGGGGGGCAGCGGGGAGCAGAGGGGGCAGTGAGAGGTGGGGGCAGTGGGGGGCAGCAGGGGACAGTAAGAGGTGGGGGCAGCGGGGAGCAGCAGGGGACAGTAAGAGGTGGGGGCAGCGGGGAGCAGTCCCTCCCTCCCTCCACATGCCTCTCCTCTCAGCAGATCTGGTCTGCCCTCCAGGAAGCCTCAGCAGACACATCACTGCTGCAGCACAGTGGTCTGCCAGGCAGAACCAGGGCCAACGACCTCTCATCTGGAGGGAGACAGGGGGCGAGAGGGATGGTGACAGGGGAGAGAGGGAGGGAGACAGGGGGAGACAGGGGGCGAGAGGGAGGGAGACAGGGGGAGAGAGGGAAGGAGACAGGGGGCGAGAGGGAGGGAGACAGGGGAGAGAGGGAGGGAGACAGGGGGAGAGAGGGAGGGAGACAGGGGGAGAGAAGAAGGGAGACAGGGTGAGAGAGGGAGGGAGACAGGGGAGAGAGGGAGGTAGACAGGGGGAGAGAGGGAGGGAGACAGGGGGAGAGAAGGAGGGAGACAGGGTGAGAGAGGGAGGGAGACAGGGGAGAGAGGGAGGTAGACAGGGGGAGAGAGGAGGGAGACAGGGGAGAGAGGGATGGTGACAGGGGGAGAGAGGGATGGTGACAGGGGGAAAGAGGGAGGGAGACAGGGGGCGAGAGGGAGGGAGACAGGGGGAGAGAAGGGGGAGACAGGGTGAGAGAGGGAGGGAGACAGGGGAGAGAGGGAGGTAGACAGGGGGAGAGAGGGAGGGAGACAGGGGGCGAGAGGGAGGGAGACAGGGGGAGAGAGGGAGGGAGACAGGGGGAGAGGGGGAGGGAGACAGGGGGAAAGAGGGAGGGCCAGGAGAGGGGGGGAGAGGGAGGGGGGTGTTGGAACATTTTATTTGCCTCTTTCAAAAGTTTTCCCTCATTTCTTCTTTCATCCTCCCCTCCTCTCCTCCTCTCCCCTCTCCTTCTACCACTTTTCAAGTGTTTTTTGCTTTTTTACAGGACTTTGGCCCATAGAGCCGTGGACTAAGCCCAAACCAAACCTGACAGGCTTTTTCCACCTTCCAGCATGAGTAGAGAGAGAGAGAGCTGTATGTGACACAGTCCAGTTTACCGCCTCTCTTTCCCATCTGCCTGCCTGCCTCTCTCTCTCCTGTCTGCCTGTCTTCCTGCCTGCCTCTCTCTCTCCTGTCTGCCTGCCTCTCTCTCTCCTGTCTGCCTGTCTTCCTGCCTGCCTCTCTCTCTCCTGTCTGCCTGCCTCTCTCTCTCCTGTCTGCCTGCCTGCCTCTCTCTCTCCTGTCTGCCTGTCTTCCTGCCTGCCTCTCTCTCTCCTGTCTGCCTGCCTCTCTCTCTCCTGTCTGCCTGCCTCTCTCTCTCCTGTCTGCCTGTCTTCCTGCCTGCCTCTCTCTCTCCTGTCTGCCTGCCTCTCTCTCTCCTGTCTGCCTGCCTCTCTCTCTCCTGTCTGCCTGTCTTCCTGCCTGCCTCTCTCCTGTCTGTCTGCCTGCCTCTCTCACTATACTGTCTATCTGCCTGCCTCTCTCTCTACTGTCTGTCTGGCTCTCTCTCCCTCTCTCTCCTGTCTGCCTGCCTCTCTCGCTCTCCTGTCTGTCTGCCTGCCTCTCTCTCTCCTGTCTGTCTGACTGCCTCTCTCTCTCTCTCTTGTCTGCCTGCCTCTCTCTCTCTCCTGTCTGTCTGACTGCCTCTCTCTCTCTCTCTTGTCTGCCTGCCTCTCTCGCTCTCCTGTCTGTCTGCCTGCCTCTCTCTCTCCTGTCTGCCTGACTGCCTCTCTCTCTCCTGTCTGTCTGCCTGCCTCTCTCTCTCTCCTGTCTGTCTGACTGCCTCTCTCTCTCCTTACTGTCTGTCCTCTGTTTTTCACTGCTTGTTGTTTAGTGACTGATTGACTGATCAGGATGACTAATTGATTGACAGGGGCTACCATAGCATTAAGGGCTTTAGCCGGCAGCAGCCGCTGGTTATTTCTCTCTCTGCTAAGCCTGTCTACCTGCTGACTAGCGGAGGCTCTAGAAGCTGACCAGATGATTTCTGGGGACGTTGAGAGAGAAGCCCCACATGCAGTTAGAGAGGTCTCCATTAATACAGACCCTCTACCACTAGGATTTTCTGTATGGCTCTACCACTGTCTGTGTTAATGTGTTCCACCAACCTGTCTCCATTAATACAGACCCTCTACCACTAGGATTCTCTGTATGGCTCTACCACTGTCTGTGTTAATGTGTTCTACCAACCTGTCTCCATTAATACAGACCCTCTACCACTAGGATTCTCTGTCTGGCTCTACCACTGTCTGTGTTAATGTGTTCTACCAACCTGTCTCCATTAATACAGACCCTCTACCACTAGGATTCTCTGTCTGGCTCTACCACTGTCTGTGTTTCTACCAACCTGTCTCCATTAATACAGACCCTCTACCACTAGGATTCTCTGTCTGGCTCTACCACTAGGATTCTCTGTCTGGCTCTACCACTAGGATTCTCTGTCTGGCTCTACCACTAGGATTCTCTGTCTGGCTCTACCACTAGGATTCTCTGTCTGGCTCTACCACTAGGATTCTCTGTCTGGCTCTACCACTAGGATTCTCTGTCTGGCTCTACCACTAGGATTCTCTGTCTGGCTCTACCACTAGGATTCTCTGTCTGGCTCTACCACTAGGATTCTCTGTCTGGCTCTACCACTAGGATTCTCTGTCTGGCTCTACCACTAGGATTCTCTGTCTGGCTCTACCACTAGGATTCTCTGTCTGGCTCTACCATTAGGATTCTCTGTCTGGCTCTACCACTAGGATTCTCTGTCTGGCTCTACCACTAGGATTCTCTGTCTGGCTCTACCACTAGGATTCTCTGTCTGGCTCTACCACTAGGATTCTCTGTCTGGCTCTACCACTAGGATTCTCTGTCTGGCTCTACCACTAGGATTCTCTGTCTGGCTCTACCACTAGGATTCTCTGTCTGGCTCTACCACTAGGATTCTCTGTCTGGCTCTACCACTAGGATTCTCTGTCTGGCTCTACCACTAGGATTCTCTGTCTGGCTCTACCACTAGGATTCTCTGTCTGGCTCTACCACTAGGATTCTCTGTCTGGCTCTACCACTAGGATTCTCTGTGGTAGAGAGTCTTGCATTTTCATATTTTATTGTCCCATACAATAATCATATTTTATTGTCCCATACAATAATCATGTCTTATTGTCCCATACAATAATCATCTCTATCTCTATCATCTCTATCATCTCTATCATCTCTATCTGTCCCATACAATATTAATATATTAATGTAATAATCTGTTTATCTATTTATTTATTGTGATACCCCACTGCAGTTCCCCCTTAATTTGAATATCAATCAAATCAAATGTATTTATAAAGCCCTTTTAACATCAGCTGATGTCACAAAGTGCTGTACAGAAACCCAGCCTAAAACCCCAAACAGCAAGCAATGCAGGTGTAGAAGCACGGGGCTTGGAAAAACTCCCTAGAAAGGCCAGAACCTAGGAAGAAACCTAGAGAGGAACCAGGCTCTGAGGGGTGGCCAGTCCTCTTCTGGCTGTGCCGAGTGGAGATTACAACAGTACATGGCCAAGATGTTCAAATGTTCATAAATGACCAGCATGGTCAAATAATAATAACCACAGTAGTTGTCGAGGGTGCAGCAAGTCGGCACCTCAGGAGTAAATGTCAGTTGGCTTTTCATAGCCGATCATTCAGAGTTAGAGGACAGCAGGTGCAGTAGAGAGAGAGAGAGTTGAAAACAGCAGGTCTGGGACAGGTAGCACGTCCGATGAACAGGTCAGTGTTCCATAGCCAATCATTGAGTATCTCTACCGCTACTGCTGTCTCTAGAGAGTTGAAAACAGCGGGTCTGGGACAGGTAGCACGTCCGGTGAACATGTCAGGGTTCCATAGCTGCAGGCAGAACAGTTGAAACTGGAGTAGCAGCGTGACCAGGTGGACTGGGGACAGCAAGGAGTCATCAGGCCAGGTAGACCTGAGGCATGGTCCTAGGGCTCAGGTTCTCAGAGAGAAGAGAGAGAGAGAAAGATAATTACAGGGAGCATACTTAAATTCACACAGGACACCGGATAAGACAGGTAAACATTCTAAATACAACAGACTGACTCTAGCCCCCCCCACACACAAACTATTGCAGTATAATTACTGGCGGCTGAGACAGGAGGGGTCGGGAAACATTGTGGCCCCGTCCATTGATGATACCCCCAAACAGGGCCAACCAGACAGGATACAACCCCACCCACTTTGCCAAAGCACAGCCCCCACACCACTAGAGGGATATCTTCAACCACTAATTTACTACCCTGAGACAAGGCTGATTATAGCCCACGAAGATCTCCCCCACGGCACAAACCCGAGGGGGGTTTGATCACGTCAGAGACTCAAGCCACTCAAGTGACGCACCCATCCTAGGGACGGCATGGAAGAGCACCAGTAAACCAGTGACTCAGCCCCCGTAAGAGGGTTAGAGGCAGAGAATCCTGGTGGAGAGAGGGGAACCGGAGTAATATGATAAAAATCTTGGGTTCTAGTCAAGATTCTAGCAGCCGTATTTAACACCAACTGAAGTTTATTTAGTGTTTTATCCGGGGAGCCGGAAAGTAGAGCATTGCAGTAGTCTAATCTAGAAGTGACAAAATCATGGATTCATTTTTCTGCATCATTTTTCGACAGAAAGTTTCTGATTTTGCAATGTTACGTAGTTGGAAAAAAAGATGTCCTTGAAACAGTCTTGAAATGTTCGTCAAAAGAGAGATCAGGGTCCAGAGTAACGCCAAGGTCCTTCACAGTTTTATTTCAGACGACTGTACAACCATCAAGATTAATTGTCAGATTCAACAGAAGATCTCTTTGTTTTTTGGCATCTGGAACTAGCATCTCTGTTATGTCCGAGTTTAAATGTAAAACATTTGCCATCATCTACTTCCTTATGTCTGAAACACAGGCTCCCAGGGTGGGCAATTTTGGGACTTCACCAGGGGCCGCCAGTGCCGCCAGTCAACCAGGGGCCGCCAGTGCCCCCAGTCAGCCAGGGGCCGCCAGAGCCCCTCAGCCCAGAGCCGCTAGAGCCCCTCAGCCCAGAGGCGCCAGAGCCCCTCAGCCAAGAGCTCCTGCCCCTCAACCAAGAGCCCCTGCCCCTCTGTCCAGAGCTTCCACCCCTCTGTCCAGAGCTTCCGCCCCTCTGTCCAGAGCCCCTGCCCCTCTGTCCAGAGCTTCCGCCCCTCTGTCCAGAGATATACAGTTGAAGTCGGAAGTTTACGTACACTTAGGTTGGAGTCATTAAAACTCGTTTTTCAACCACTCCACAAATCTCTTGTTAACAAACTATAGTTTTGGCAAGTCGGTTAGGACATCTACTTTGTGCACGTCACAAGTCATTTTTCCAACATTTGTTTACAGACAGATTATTTCACTTATAATTCACTGTATCACAATTCCAGTGGGTCAGAAGTTTACATACACTAAGTTGACTGTGCCTTTAACCTGCTTGGAAAATTCCAGAAAATGATGTCATGGCTTTAGAAGCTTCTGATTTACATCATTTGAGTCAATTGGAGGTGCACCTGTGGATGTATTTCAAGGCCTACCTTCAAACTCAGTGCCTCTTTGGGACATCATGGGAAAACCAAAATAAATCAGACAAGACCTCAGAAAAGAATTGTAGACCACTATCGGTCTGGTTCATCCTTGGGAGCAATTTCAAAACGCCTGAAGGTACCACATTCCTTAGTACAAACAATAGTACACAAGTATAAACACCATGGAACCATGCAGCCATCATACCGCTCAAGAAGGAGACACGTTCTGTCTTTTAGAGATGAACGTACTTTGGTGCGAAAAGTGCAAATCAATCCCAGAACAACAGCAAAGTACCTTGTGAAAATGCTGGAGGAAACAGGTAAAAATGTATCTATATCCATAGTAAAACGAGCTCATCACTCCCACTAACTAGGAGTGGGCCAGAGACAATTACTCGATGCCGACACATCTTTCTAGCTGATTTACATGCTGAGGCTAAGTTGCACTTGGTGACCTCTGACTGTTTCATCCTAACATTGTTGGTGCCGACGTGGATAACAATATCTCTATACTCTCTACACTCGCCAGTTTTAACCTTAGCCAGCACCATCTTCAAATTAGCCTTAATGTCGGTAGCCCTGCACCCTGTTAAACAGTGTATGATCGCTGGATGATTCGTTTTAAGTCAAATACTGCGGGTAATGGAGTCGCCAATGTCTAGGGTTTTCAATTTGTCAGAGCTAATGGTGGGAGGCTTCAGTGTCTCAGACACCGTAACGGGAGGAGTAGAGACAAGAGAAGACGGCCTCTGACTCCGACTCGCTGCTTAATGGGGAGAACCGGTTGAAAGATTCTGCCTGCTGAATGAGTGACACCGGTTGAGCATTCCTACAGCATTTCCTTCCAGAAGCCATAAGAACATTGTCTGGCTGGACAGCTAGCAGCAGTGTCTGTGATGAGGATGGACAGCTAGTAGCAGTATCTGTCTGTGATGAGGCTGGACAGCTAGTAGCAGTGTCTGTGATGAGGCTGGACAGCTAGTAGCAGTGTCTGTGATGAGGCTGGACAGCTAGTAGCAGTGTCTGTGATGAGGCTGGACAGCTAGTAGCAGTATCTGTCTGTGATGAGGCTGGACAGCTAGTAGCAGTGTCTGTGATGAGGCTGGACAGCTAGTAGCAGTATCCGTCTGTGATGAGGCTGGACAGCTAGTAGCAGTGTCTGTGATGAGGCTGGACAGCTAGCAGCAGTGTCTGTGATGAGGCTGGACAGCTAGTAGCAGTGTCTGTGATGAGGCTGGACAGCTAGCAGCAGTGTCTGTGATGAGGATGGACAGCTAGTAGCAGTGTCTGTGATGAGGCTGGACAGCTAGTAGCAGTGTCTGTGATGAGGCTGGACAGCTAGTAGCAGTGTCTGTGATGAGGCTGGACAGCTAGTAGCAGTATCTGTCTGTGATGAGGCTGGACAGCTAGTAGCAGTATCTGTCTGTGATGAGGCTGGACAGCTAGTAGCAGTATCTGTCTGTGATGAGGCTGGACAGCTAGTAGCAGTGTCTGTGATGAGGCTGGACAGCTAGTAGCAGTGTCTGTGATGAGGCTGGACAGCTAGTAGCAGTATCTGTCTGTGATGAGGCTGGACAGCTAGTAGCAGTATCTGTATGTGATGAGGCTGGACAGCTAGTAGCAGTGTCTGTGATGAGGCTGGACAGCTAGTAGCAGTGTCTGTGATGAGGCTGGACAGCTAGTAGCAGTGTCTGTGATGAGGCTGGACAGCTAGTAGCAGTGTCTGTGATGAGGCTGGACAGCTAGTAGCAGTGTCTGTGATGAGGCTGGACAGCTAGTAGCAGTATCTGTCTGTGATGAGGCTGGACAGCTAGTAGCAGTGGCTGTGATGAGGCTGGACAGCTAGTAGCAGTGTCTGTGATGAGGCTGGACAGCTAGCAGCAGTGTCTGTGATGAGGCTTGACAGCTAGTAGCAGTGTCTGTGATGAGGCTGGACAGGTAGCAGCAGTGTCTGTGATGAGGATGGACAGCTAGTAGCAGTGTCTGTGATGAGGCTGGACAGCTAGTAGCAGTGTCTGTGATGAGGCTGGACAGCTAGTAGCAGTGTCTGTGATGAGGCTGGACAGCTAGTAGCAGTATCTGTCTGTGATGAGGCTGGACAGCTAGTAGCAGTGTCTGTGATGAGGCTGGACAGCTAGTAGCAGTATCTGTCTGTGATGAGGCTGGACAGCTAGTAGCAGTGTCTGTGATGAGGATGGACAGCTAGTAGCAGTATCTGTCTGTGATGAGGCTGGACAGCTAGTAGCAGTATCTGTCTGTGATGAGGCTGGACAGCTAGTAGCAGTGTCTGTGATGAGGCTGGACAGCTAGTAGCAGTGTCTGTGATGAGGCTGGACAGCTAGCAGCAGTGTCTGTGATGAGGCTGGACAGCTAGCAGCAGTGTCTGTGATGAGGCTGGACAGCTAGTAGCAGTGTCTGTGATGAGGATGGACAGCTAGTAGCAGTGTCTGTGATGAGGCTGGACAGCTAGCAGCAGTGTTTGTGATGAGGATGGACAGCTAGTAGCAGTATCTGTGATGAGGCTGGACAGCTAGTTGCAGTGTCTGTGATGAGGCTGGACAGCTAGTAGCAGTGTCTGTGATGAGGCTGGACAGCTAGTAGCAGTGTCTGTGATGAGGCTGGACAGCTAGTAGCAGTGTCTGTGATGAGGCTGGACAGCTAGCAGCAGTGTCTGTGATGAGGCTGGACAGCTAGTAGCAACAGTGTCTGTGATGAGGCTGGACAGCTAGTAGCAGCAGTGTCTGTGATGAGGATGGACAGCTCGTAGCAGTGTCTGTGTTGAGGCTGGACAGCTAGTAGCAGTATCTGTCTGTGATGAGGCTGGACAGCTAGTAGCAGTGTCTGTGATGAGGATGGACAGCTAGCAGCAGTGTCTGTGATGAGGCTGGACAGCTAGTAGCAGTGTCTGTGATGAGGCTGGACAGCTAGTAGCAGTGTCTGTGATGAGGCTGGACAGCTAGTAGCAGCAGTGTCTGTGATGAGGCTGGACAGCTAGTAGCAGCAGTGTCTGTGATGAGGCTGGACAGCTAGTAGCAGCAGTGTCTGTGATGAGGCTGGACAGCTAGTAGCAGCAGTGTCTGTGATGAGGCTGGACAGCTAGTAGCAGTGTCTGTGATGAGGCTGGACAGCTAGTAGCAGCAGTGTCTGTGATGAGGCTGGACAGCTAGTAGCAGTGTCTGTGATGAGGCTGGACAGCTAGCAGCAGTGTCTGTGATGAGGCTGGACAGCTAGTAGCAGCAGTGTCTGTGATGAGGCTGGACAGCTAGTAGCAGTGTCTGTGATGAGGCTGGACAGCTAGCAGCAGTGTCTGTGATGAGGATGGACAGCTAGTAGCAGTGTCTGTGATGAGACTGGACAGCTAGTAGCAGTGTCTGTGATGAGGCTGGACAGCTAGTAGCAGTGTCTGTGATGAGGCTGGACAGCTAGTAGCAGTGTCTGTGATGAGGCTGGACAGCTAGCAGCAGTGTCTGTGATGAGGATGGACAGCTAGTAGCAGTGTCTGTGATGAGGCTGGACAGCTAGTAGCAGTGTCTGTGATGAGGCTGGACAGCTAGTAGCAGTGTCTGTGATGAGGCTGGACAGCTAGTAGCAGTATCTGTCTGTGATGAGGCTGGACAGCTAGTAGCAGTATCTGTCTGTGATGAGGCTGGACAGCTAGTAGCAGTATCTGTCTGTGATGAGGCTGGACAGCTAGTAGCAGTGTCTGTGATGAGGCTGGACAGCTAGTAGCAGTGTCTGTGATGAGGCTGGACAGCTAGTAGCAGTATCTGTCTGT
The DNA here is from genome assembly GCF_021184085.1 of Oncorhynchus gorbuscha. Classification (NCBI taxonomy): domain Eukaryota; kingdom Metazoa; phylum Chordata; class Actinopteri; order Salmoniformes; family Salmonidae; genus Oncorhynchus; species Oncorhynchus gorbuscha. The sequence goes on from NC_060183.1 coordinate 2,505,514, forward strand.
GATGAGGCTGGACAGCTAGTAGCAGTGTCTGTATGTGATGAGGCTGGACAGCTAGTAGCAGTGTCTGTGATGAGGCTGGACAGCTAGTAGCAGTGTCTGTGATGAGGCTGGACAGCTAGTAGCAGTGTCTGTGATGAGGCTGGACAGCTAGTAGCAGTGTCTGTGATGAGGCTGGACAGCTAGTAGCAGTGTCTGTGATGAGGCTGGACAGCTAGTAGCAGTATCTGTCTGTGATGAGGCTGGACAGCTAGTAGCAGTGGCTGTGATGAGGCTGGACAGCTAGTAGCAGTGTCTGTGATGAGGCTGGACAGCTAGCAGCAGTGTCTGTGATGAGGCTTGACAGCTAGTAGCAGTGTCTGTGATGAGGCTGGACAGGTAGCAGCAGTGTCTGTGATGAGGATGGACAGCTAGTAGCAGTGTCTGTGATGAGGCTGGACAGCTAGTAGCAGTGTCTGTGATGAGGCTGGACAGCTAGTAGCAGTGTCTGTGATGAGGCTGGACAGCTAGTAGCAGTATCTGTCTGTGATGAGGCTGGACAGCTAGTAGCAGTGTCTGTGATGAGGCTGGACAGCTAGTAGCAGTATCTGTCTGTGATGAGGCTGGACAGCTAGTAGCAGTGTCTGTGATGAGGATGGACAGCTAGTAGCAGTATCTGTCTGTGATGAGGCTGGACAGCTAGTAGCAGTATCTGTCTGTGATGAGGCTGGACAGCTAGTAGCAGTGTCTGTGATGAGGCTGGACAGCTAGTAGCAGTGTCTGTGATGAGGCTGGACAGCTAGCAGCAGTGTCTGTGATGAGGCTGGACAGCTAGCAGCAGTGTCTGTGATGAGGCTGGACAGCTAGTAGCAGTGTCTGTGATGAGGATGGACAGCTAGTAGCAGTGTCTGTGATGAGGCTGGACAGCTAGCAGCAGTGTTTGTGATGAGGATGGACAGCTAGTAGCAGTATCTGTGATGAGGCTGGACAGCTAGTTGCAGTGTCTGTGATGAGGCTGGACAGCTAGTAGCAGTGTCTGTGATGAGGCTGGACAGCTAGTAGCAGTGTCTGTGATGAGGCTGGACAGCTAGTAGCAGTGTCTGTGATGAGGCTGGACAGCTAGCAGCAGTGTCTGTGATGAGGCTGGACAGCTAGTAGCAACAGTGTCTGTGATGAGGCTGGACAGCTAGTAGCAGCAGTGTCTGTGATGAGGATGGACAGCTCGTAGCAGTGTCTGTGTTGAGGCTGGACAGCTAGTAGCAGTATCTGTCTGTGATGAGGCTGGACAGCTAGTAGCAGTGTCTGTGATGAGGATGGACAGCTAGCAGCAGTGTCTGTGATGAGGCTGGACAGCTAGTAGCAGTGTCTGTGATGAGGCTGGACAGCTAGTAGCAGTGTCTGTGATGAGGCTGGACAGCTAGTAGCAGCAGTGTCTGTGATGAGGCTGGACAGCTAGTAGCAGCAGTGTCTGTGATGAGGCTGGACAGCTAGTAGCAGCAGTGTCTGTGATGAGGCTGGACAGCTAGTAGCAGCAGTGTCTGTGATGAGGCTGGACAGCTAGTAGCAGTGTCTGTGATGAGGCTGGACAGCTAGTAGCAGCAGTGTCTGTGATGAGGCTGGACAGCTAGTAGCAGTGTCTGTGATGAGGCTGGACAGCTAGCAGCAGTGTCTGTGATGAGGCTGGACAGCTAGTAGCAGCAGTGTCTGTGATGAGGCTGGACAGCTAGTAGCAGTGTCTGTGATGAGGCTGGACAGCTAGCAGCAGTGTCTGTGATGAGGCTGGACAGCTAGTAGCAGCAGTGTCTGTGATGAGGCTGGACAGCTAGTAGCAGCAGTGTCTGTGATGAGGCTGGACAGCTAGTAGCAGCAGTGTCTGTGATGAGGCTGGACAGCTAGCAGCAATGTCTGTGATGAGTTATTCCCTCTGCTGCTATATACGTTTATGTGTATGTTTCCAATGGGCACCTTTTCATCCAAGCCACTCAATAATGCCCCTGCAGCCATTTAATAACACTGTAATACGACATAATTGGAAGGGTCAAAGGCTCCAGACAGACACAGTAGTATAGTCAGTATGCTGTTGGAGTGTCTGTACAAGTCAAAGGCTCCAGACAGACACAGTAGTATAGTCAGTATGCTGCTGGAGTGTCTGTACAAGTCAAAGGCTCTGCTTGACAATTCAATGATGGATACACAAGACTCATTTAAATGCAGGAATTGATCTTCCATTTTGTAAATGAGATGTCTGATTTGCATGTGTGTGTGTGTGTGTGTGGACCTCACTGTTAATGATGACGAACAAGAGTCGCTCAGGGTGTTGATTATACAGTGAGTGGAGAGACGTGCACGGTGTTTTACATATTCAATACACACACACACAGTACGTGATGTTTTAAATATTCAACATCCATTTCTGACTATTAGTGGTAGACCTTTTCATACTCCCCCAGCAGCCCAGATCCTCAGTCCCCACAATCCCAGCAGCCCCTCACCCCCCCTTCAGCAGCCCAGACCCTCTGTCCCCACAATCCCAGCAGCCCCTCACTCTCCACTCCCCCAGCAACCCAGACCCTCAGTCCCCACAATCCCAGCAGCCCTTCACTCTCCACTCCCCCCAGCAGCCCAGACTCTCAGTCCCAACAGCCCCCTCCCCTAGCAGCCCAAACCCTCAGCCCCCACAATCCCAGCTGCCCCCCCTAGCAGCCCAAACCCTCAGCCCCCACAATCCCAGCTGCCCCCCTCCACCATAGCAGCCCAAACCCTCAGCCCCCACAATCCCAGCTGCCCCCCTAGCAGCCCAAACCCTCAGCCCCCACAATCCCAGCTGCCCCCCCTCCACCATAGCAGCCCAAACCCTCAGCCCCCACAATCCCAGCTGCCCCCCTCCCCCTAGCAGCCCAAACCCTCAGCCCCCACAATCCCAGCTGCCCCCTCCCCCCACCAGCAGCCCAAACCCTCAGCCCCCACAATCCCAGCTGCCCCCCTCCACCATAGCAGCCCAAACCCTCAGCCCCCACAATCCCAGCTGCCCCCCTCCCCTAGCAGCCCAAACCCTCAGCCCCCACAATCCCAGCTGTCCCCCCTCCCCCTAGCAGCCCAAACCCTCAGCCCCCACAATCCCAGCTGCCCCCCCCTCCCCCTAGCAGCCCAAACCCTCAGCCCCCACAATCCCAGCTGCCCCCCCCTCCCCCTAGCAGCCCAAACCCTCAGCCCCCACAATCCCAGCTGCCCCCCCCTCCCCCCCCTAGCAGCCCAAACCCTCAGCCCCCACAATCCCAGCTGTCCCCCCTCCCCTAGCAGCCCAAACCCTCAGCCCCCACAATCCCAGCTGCCCCCCCTCCCCTAGCAGCCCAAACCCTCAGCCCCCACAATCCCAGCTGCCCCCCTCCCCATAGCAGCCCAAACCCTCAGCCCCCACAATCCCAGCTGCCCCCCTCCACCATAACAGCCCAAACCCTCAGCCCCCACAATCCCAGCTGCCCCCCCTCCCCCTAGCAGCCCAAACCCTCAGCCCCCACAATCCCAGCTGTCCCCCCTCCCCTAGCAGCCCAAACCCTCAGCCCCCACAATCCCAGCTGCCCCCCTCCCCCTAGCAGCCCAAACCCTCAGCCCCCACAATCCCAGCTGCCCCCCTCCCCTAGCAGCCCAAACCCTCAGCCCCCACAATCCCAGCTGCCCCCCTCCACCATAGCAGCCCAAACCCTCAGCCCCCACAATCCCAGCTGCCCCCCTCCCCCTAGCAGCCCAAACCCTCAGCCCCCACAATCCCAGCTGTCCCTCACTCCCCAGCTCCCCTCCAGATCTAGCTAAGCCTGTCTTTCCGGTGGATCGATATGTCTCCAGATCAATAGCAGATTAGACTGACAGACACAAACAGAAAGCGGTCTTGAGGAGGACACACACACACACAGACTAGGAGTGGTGAAGGGGGTGAGATGGATGACATTAGCAGGGCGTTATTAGAGTAGTTTCAGTTCTACTAACCCTTTCCACCTGAGACCACTCCATGTCTGAAACGCAGCCAAGGGACACTCTGTAGAGAGAACTTTGTGAATCATACTCTATCCACGATATAAGACGTAGCATACATGGTGCTGAATGAACGAGATGCATTCAGGACCTGACTGAGGGTCTGGTGGTGTTGGGGGAACCATAGGAGCCCTGCCATGTGCTGTATGTCACGGGCTGCCTAAGTCTCAATACAATCATTTGATAGAATCACACAGTCATTCATGAAACCTTCTGTGATGCGTCTGTTTTTACAAGATCAATTGCTCAGTGGAAATACACAGCACTCAGTTACTGTTCCTGGATATTTTGCAGTATTTACTAGTGTTTGTTGGAATTCCCAATTAGCCTGGGGTCCTAACAGGAAACAAAACAAAATATACATATGAATAATATACATAATACAATACACATAATATACATCAGCATGTGCAAACAGAGAAAAAAATTAACAACTATAGACCACCTTTACTCCCCAGAGACACATACAAAGCTCTCCCTCGCCCTCCATTTGGCAAATCTGACCATAATTCTATCCTCCTGATACCTGATTACAAGCAAAAATTAAAGCAGGAAGCATCAGTGACTAGATCGACAATAAAAGTGGCCAGATGAAGCAGATGCTAAGCTACAGGACTGTTTTGCAGCACAGACTGGAATATGTTCTGGGATTCCTCCGATGGCATTGAGGACACCACATCAGTCACTGGCTTCATAAATAAGTGCATCGATGACATCGTCAACACAGTGACCGTACGTACATACCGCAACCAGAAGCCATGGATTACAGGCAACATCTGCACTGAGCTAATGGCAAGAGCTGCCGCTTTCAAGGAGCGGGACTCTAACCCGGAAGCTTATAAGAAACTCCTCTATGCCCTCCGACGAACCATCAAACAGGCAAAGCATCAATACAGGACTAAGATCGAATCGTACTACACCGGCTCTGACGCTCGTCGGATGTGGCAGGGTTTGCAAACCATTACAGACTACAAAGGGAAGCACAGCTGAGAGCTTTCCAGTGACACGAGTCTACCAGACGAGCTAAACTACTTCTATGCTCGCTTCGAGGCAAATAACACTGAAACATGCATGAGAACACCAGCTTTTCTAGATGACTGTGATCAAGCTCTCCACAGCTGATGTGAGGAAAAGTTTTAAACAGGTTAACATTCACAAGGCCGCAGGGCCAGATGGATTACCAGGACATGTACTGCGAGCATGCACTGGCCAACTGGCAAGTGTCTTCACTGACATTTTCAACCTCTCCCTGACCCAGTCTGTAATACCAACATGGTTTAACTTCTTGGTGACAGGGGGCAGTATTTTCACGTCCGGATGAAATGCATGCCCAAATTCAACTGCCTGCTACTCATCCCCAGAAGATAAGATATGCATATTATTAGTACATTTGGATAGAAAACACTCTGAAGATTCTAAAACTGTTTGAATCATGTCTGTGAGTATAACAGAACTTATTTAGCAGACGAAACCCCGAGGACAAACCATTCAGATTTTAGTTTTTGTGAGGTCACTGTCTTTTCAATGTGTTTTCATTGGGAATCCATATTTCTAAGGGACCTTCTTGCAGTTCCTGCTGCTTCCACTGGATGTCAACAGCCTTTAGAAATTGGTTGAGGTTTTTCCTTTGTGTTATGAAGAAGTAGCCCTGTTCAGAACGAGGGTCACTTCAAGTGTACTGTTAGATAGAAGTGCGTGACCAGAAAGCTAGCTACAGTTTGTTTTCCTCCTGTATTGAACACAGATCATTCCATCTTCGATTTTATCGATTATTTATGTTAAAAAATAGCTAAAGTCGTATTACAAAAGTAGTTTGAAATGTTTTGGCAAAGTTTAAAGGTAACTTTTGAGATATTTAATTATTAGTCACATTGCGCAATTTGGAACTGGTGTTTTTCTGGATCAAACACGCCAAATAAATGGACATTTTGGAGATATATCGACGGAATTAATCGAACAAAAGGACCCTTTGTGTTTATGGGACATATTGGACAAAAGAAGCTTGTCATGAATTATATTTTTATTTCTGCGTTTTGAGTCGCGCCTGCAGGATTGAAATATGCTTCTCTCTCTTTGTATACTGGGGTGCTACCCTCAGATAATAGCATCTTTTACTTTCGCCGAAAAGCCTTTTTAAAATCTGACATGTTGGCTGGATTCACAACAAGTGTAGCTTTCATTTGCTATCTTGCATGTGTGATTTAATGAAAGTTTTGATTTTTATAGTAATTTATTTGAATTTGGCGCTCTGCATTTTCCCAGGTTTTTGGCCAGGTGGGACGCTAGTCCCACATATCCCTGAGAGGTTAAGCAGACCACCATAGTGCCTGTACCCAAGAACACTAATGACTGTAAGTCGCTTTGGATAAAAGCGTCTGCTAAATGGCATATACTACTATACTACATAACCTGCCTTAATGACTACCGACCTTTAGCACTGACGTCTGCAGCCATGACATGCTTTGAAAGGCTGGTCATGGCTCACATCAACACCATTACCCCAGGGTAGCCTAGTGGTTAGAGCATTGGACTAGTAACCGGAAGGTTGCAAGTTCAAACCCCCGAGCTGACAAGGTACAAATCTGTCGTTCTGCCCCTGAACAGGCAGTTAACCCACTGTTCCCAGGCTGTCATTGAAAATAAGAATGTGTTCTTAACTGACTTGCCTGGTTAAATATAGGTAAAAAAAAGTGTAAAAACATCAATTTGCATACCACCCAAACAGATCCACAGATGATGCAATCTCTATTTCCCTCCACACTTCCCTTTCCCACCTGGACAAAAAGAACACCTATGTGAGAATGCTATTCATTGACTACAGCTCAGCATTCAACACCATAGTGCCCTCAAAGCTCATCAATAAGCTAATGACCCTGAGACCCTCTGCAACTGGATCCTGGACGGACAGCCCCCAAGTGGTAAGGGTAGGTAACAACACATACACCACGATGATCCTCAAGACAGGGGCCCCTCAGGGGTGCGTGCTCAGTCCCCACCTGTACTCACTGTTCACTCATGACTGTACTTAGTCCCCTTCTATACTCCCTGTTCACCCACGACTGCATGGCCAGGCACGACTCCAGCAGTTTGCTGACAACACAACAGTGGTAGGCCTGATCACCAACAACGATGAGACAGCCTATAGGGAGGAGGTCAGAGACCTGGCCGGGTGATGGCAGGACAACAACTTCTCCCTAAACGTGATCAAAACAGAGGAGATTTTTGTGGACTACAGGAAAAAGAGGACCGATCACGCCCCCATTCTCATCGACGGGGCTGTAGTGGAGCAGATTGAGAGCTTCAAGTTCCTTGGTGTCCACATCACCAACAAACTAACATGGTCCAAACACACCAAGACAGTCGTGAAGAGGGCACAACAAAACCTATTCCCCCTCAGGAGACTGAAAAGATTTGGCATGGGTCCTCAGATCCTCAAAATGTTCTACAGCTGCACCATCGAGAGGATCCTGGCTGCTTGGTTTGGACAAGTTTCCTGCCATCCAAGACCTCTATACCAGGCGGTGTCAGAGGAAGGCCTAAAAATGGTCAAAGACTCCAGTCACCCTAGTCCTAGACTGTTCTCTCTGCTACCACACGGCAAGCGGTAGTGGAGCGCCATGTCTCGGTCCAAGAAGCTTCTCAACAGCTTCTACCCCCAAGCCACAAGAACACCTGAACACCTAATCAAATGGCTACCAAGACTATTGAATTGTCCCCCCTCCTCTTTTACACCGCTGCTACTCTCTACCTGTTGTCATCTAATCATTGTCACTTCAATAACTCTACCTACATGTACAAATTACCTCAACTACCCAGTGCCCCTGCACATTGACTCTGTACCAGTACCCCCTGTATATAGCCTCCACATTGACTCTGTACCGGTACCCCCTGTATATAGCCTCCACACTGACTCTGTACCGTTACTCCCCTGTATATAGCCTCCACATTGACTCTGTACCAGTACCCCCTGTATATAGTCTCCACATTGACTCTGTACCGTTACTCCCCTGTATATAGCCTCCACATTGACTCTGTACCGGTACCCCCTGTATATAGCCTCCACACTGACTCTGTACCGTTACTCCCCTGTATATAGCCTCCACATTGACTCTGTACCGTTACTCCCCTGTATATAGTCTCCACATTGACTCTGTACCGGTACCCCCTGTATATAGTCTCCACATTGACTCTGTACCGGTACCCCTGTATAAAGCCTCCACATTGACTCTGTACCGGTACCCCCTGTATATAGTCTCCACATTGACTCTGTAACGGTACCCCTGTATAAAGCCTCCACATTGACTCTGTACCGGTACCCCCTGTATATAGTCTCCACATTGACTCTGTACCGGTTCCCCTGTATAAAGCCTCCACATTGACTCTGTACCGGTACCCCCTGTATATAGTCTCCACATTGACTCTGTACCGGTACCCCTGTATAAAGCCTCCACATTGACTCTGTACCGGTACCCCCTGTATATAGTCTCCACATTGACTCTGTACCAGTACCCCCTGTATATAGCCTCCACATTGACTCTGTACCAGTACCCCCTGTATATAGCCTCCACATTGACTCTGTACCAGTACCCCCTGTATATAGTCTCCACATTGACTCTGTACCAGTACCCCCTGTATATAGCCTCCACATTGACTCTGTACCGGTACCCCCTGTATATAGTCTCCACATTGACTCTGTACCGGTACCCCCTGTATATAGCCTCCACATTGACTCTGTACCAGTACCCCCTGTATATAGTCTCCACATTGACTCTGTACCGGTACCCCCTGTATATAGCCTCCACATTGACTCTGTACCGGTACCCCCTGTATATAGCCTCCACATTGACTCTGTACCAGTACCCCCTGTATATAGCCTCCACATTGACTCTGTACCAGTACCCCCTGTATATAGTCTCACTATTGTTATTTTACTGCTGCTCTTTAATGACTTGTTACTTTTATTTCTTATCCATATTTTTTCAAACTGCATTGTTAGTTAAAAGCTCGTAAGTATGTATTTCACTGTAAGGTCTACCAGTTGTATTCGGCGCATGTGACTAATAACATTTAATGGTTCCAGGTAGAACCCTTTTTGGTTCCAGGTAGAACCCTTTTCACAGAGGGTTCTAACCAAAAAGGGTTCTACCTGGAACCAAAAAGGGTTCTACCTGGAACCAAAAAGGGTTCTACCTGGAACCAAAATGAGTTCTCCTGTGGGAAAAGTCACAGAACCCTTGTGGAACCCTTTTTTCAAAGAGTGTAGTGACCATATCTTGGTTTTAAATGCTTCAAATGGGCTCTTCCAATTTCTATGGTATTTCCCGTGACTCTTGTTCGTCATCTTTAACAGTGAGGTCCACACACACACACACACACACACACACACACACACACACACACACACACACACACACACACACACACACACACACACACACACACACACACACACACACACACACACGCAAATCATACATCTCATTTACAAAATGGAAGATCAATTCCTGCATTTAAATGAGTCTTGTGTATCCATCATTGAATTGTCAAGCAGAGCCTTTGACTTGTACAGACACTCCAGCAGCATACTGACTATACTACTGTGTCTGTCTGGAGCCTTTGACTTGTACAGACACTCCAACAGCATACTGACTATACTACTGTGTCTGTCTGGAGCCTTTGACTTGTACAGACACTACAGCAGCATACTGACTATACTACTGTGTCTGTCTGGAGCCTTTGACCCTTCCAATTATGTCTTATTACAGTGTTATTAAATGGCTGCATTATTGAGTAGCTTGAATGAAAAGTTGCCCATTGTAAACGGCCAGCTCCTCAGTCTCAGGTTGCTAATAGATGCATATTATTATTAGTATTGGATAGAAAACACTCTAAAGTTTCCAAAACTGTCAAAATATTGTCTGTGAGTATAACAGAACTGATATTGCGGGTGAAACCCTGAGGAAAATAAAACCAGGAAGTGGCTTCTATTTTGGCCCTTCCAATTATGTCTTATTCATCTCTTCAGTCACAGAGAGAAATACATGTTTTTTTCCCTTGTTTAACCTTTCTTCTTTTACAGTCTGGTTAGCTTCAGGCAGAGATAGTGTCTCAGAGGCCAAACCGTGTGTGTGACAGATTTTATACACCTGTCAGCAACGGTTGTGGCTGAAATAGTCACTCATTTGAAGGTGTGTCCACATACTTTTGGCAATGTACTGTATATATTTACTCTGGCCCGCAAGCTAATTTCCTACCATGGAGTTGAGTGTGTGCCCGCCCGCCTGCCTTCACACAACGTGGTCTGGCTTCAGCTGAACCAATTAACCATGCTGAATAATTGATCTGGCGGTCAGTGAAACCGAGCCCCGTCACATGGGAGGATGACATCATCGTTTAAAGCTTGCCGGGTGAAGCTGGACTCCTTTGAAGGTTACATGGCTGGGCTGACTGGAGTACCCCATGTTGTTTGATCCACTATTATGTCCACTGTGACTATCTGATTACTGTCATTGGAGGACACTGACCAGACTGTTAGGACAGTTGGACTATCAGACTGTTAGGACAGTTGGACTATCAGACTGTTAGGACAGTTGGACTAGCAGACTGTTAGGACAGTTGAGGAGGTTACAGTGGACTAGTAGACTGTTAGGACAGTTGAGAAGGTTACAGTGGACTAGTAGACTGTTAGGACAGTTGATGAGGTTACAGTGGACTAGTAGACTGTTAGGACAGTTGATGAGGTTACAGTGGAGTAGCAGACTGTTAGGACAGTTGATGAGGTTACAGTGGACTATCAGACTGTTAGGACAGTTGATGAGGTTACAGTGGACTAGCAGACTGTTAGGACACCTGAGGAGGTTACAGTGGACTAGCAGACTGTTAGGACAGCTGATGAGGTTACAGTGGACTAGCAGACTGTTAGGACAGTTGAGGAGGTTACAGTGGACTAGCAGACTGTTAGGACAGTTGATGAGGTTACAGTGGACTAGCAGACTGTTAGGACAGTTGATGAGGTTACAGTGGACTAGCAGACTGTTAGGACAGTTGAGGAGGTTACAGTGGACTAGCAGACTGTTAGGACAGTTGATGAGGTTACAGTGGACTAGCAGACTGTTAGGACAGTTGATGAGGTTACAGTGGACTAGCAGACTGTTAGGACAGTTGATGAGGTTACAGTGGACTAGCAGACTGTTAGGACAGCTGAGGAGGTTACAGTGGACTAGCAGACTGTTAGGACAGTTGAGGAGGTTACAGTGGACTAGCAGACTGTTAGGACAGTTGAGGAGGTTACAGTGGACTAGCAGACTGTTAGGACAGTTGATGAGGTTACAGTGGACTAGCAGACTGTTAGGACAGTTGATGAGGTTACAGTGGACTAGCAGACTGTTAGGACAGTTGAGGAGGTTACAGTGGACTAGCAGACTGTTAGGACAGTTGAGGAGGTTACAGTGGACTAGCAGACTGTTAGGACAGCTGAGGAGGTTACAGTGGACTAGCAGACTGTTAGGACAGTTGAGGAGGTTACAGTGGACTAGCAGACTGTTAGGACAGTTGATGAGGTTACAGTGGACTAGCAGACTGTTAGGACAGTTGATGAGGTTACAGTGGACTAGCAGACTGTTAGGACAGTTGAGGAGGTTACAGTGGACTAGCAGACTGTTAGGACAGTTGAGGAGGTTACAGTGGACTAGCAGACTGTTAGGACAGCTGAGGAGGTTACAGTGGACTAGCAGACTGTTAGGACAGTTGAGGAGGTTACAGTGGACCAGCAGACTGTTAGGACAGTTGATGAGGTTACAGTGGACTAGCAGACTGTTAGGACAGTTGAGGAGGTTACAGTGGACTAGTAGACTGTTAGGACAGTTGATGAGGTTACAGTGGACTATCAGACTGTTAGGACAGTTGATGAGGTTACAGTGGACTAGCAGACTGTTAGGACACCTGAGGAGGTTACAGTGGACTAGCAGACTGTTAGGACAGTTGAGGAGGTTACAGTGGACTAGCAGACTGTTAGGACAGTTGATGAGGTTACAGTGGACTAGCAGACTGTTAGGACAGTTGATGAGGTTACAGTGGACTAGCAGACTGTTAGGACAGTTGAGGGGATTACAGTGGACTAGCAGACTGTTAGGACAGCTGAGGAGGTTACAGTGGACTAGCAGACTGTTAGGACAGTTGATGAGGTTACAGTGGACTAGCAGACTGTTAGGACAGTTGATGAGGTTACAGTGGACTAGCAGACTGTTAGGACAGTTGATGAGGTTACAGTGGACTAGCAGACTGTTAGGACAGTTGAGGAGGTTACAGTGGACTAGCAGACTGTTAGGACAGCTGAGGAGGTTACAGTGGACTAGCAGACTGTTAGGACAGTTGAGGAGGTTACAGTGGACTAGCAGACTGTTAGGACAGTTGAGGAGGTTACTGTGGACTAGCAGACTGTTAGGACAGTTGAGGAGGTTACAGTGGACTAGCAGACTGTTAGGACACCTGAGGAGGTTACAGTGGACTAGCAGACTGTTAGGACAGTTGATGAGGTTACAGTGGACTAGCAGACTGTTAGGACACCTGAGGAGGTTACAGTGGACTAGCAGACTGTTAGGACAGTTGAGGAGGTTACAGTGGACTAGTAGACTGTTAGGACAGCTGAGGAGGTTACAGTGGACTAGCAGACTGTTAGGACAGTTGATGAGGTTACAGTGGACTAGTAGACTATTAGGACAGTTGATGAGGTCACAGTGGACTAGTAGACTATTAGGACAGTTGATGAGGTTACAGTGGAGTAGTAGACTGTTAGGACACCTGATGAGGTTACAGTGGACTAGTAGACTATTAGGACAGTTGATGAGGTCACAGTGGACTAGTAGACTATTAGGACAGTTGATGAGGTTACAGTGGAGTAGCAGACTGTTAGGACAGTTGATGAGGTTACAGTGGACTAGCAGACTGTTAGGACAGTTGAGGAGGTTACAGTGGACTAGTAGACTGTTAGGACAGTTGAGGAGGTTACAGTGGACTAGCAGACTGTTAGGACAGTTGAGGAGGTTACAGTGGACTAGTAGACTGTTAGGACAGTTGAGGAGGTTACAGTGGACTAGTAGACTGTTAGGACAGTTGAGGAGGTTACAGTGGACTAGTAGACTGTTAGGACAGTTGAGGAGGTTACAGTGGACTAGCAGACTGTTAGGACACCTGATGAGGTTACAGTGGACTAGTAGACTATTAGGACAGTTGATGAGGTTACAGTGGACTAGTAGACTGTTAGGACAGTTGAGGAGGTTACAGTGGACTAGCAGACTGTTAGGACAGTTGAGGAGGTTACAGTGAACTAGCAGACTGTTAGGACAGTTGAGGAGGTTACAGTGAACTAGCAGACTGTTAGGACAGTTGAGGAGGTTACAGTGGACTAGTAGACTGTTAGGACAGTTGAGGAGGTTACAGTGGACTAGTAGACTGTTAGGACAGTTGAGGAGGTTACAGTGGACTAGCAGACTGTTAGGACAGTTGAGGAGGTTACAGTGGACTAGTAGACTGTTAGGACAGCTGAGGTTAAAGTGGATAATCAGAAACGTGGACTAGTTTACCATCAGGACCATAAATTAATGATGACTGGATGAAAACCCTTAGTGTCTGAGGAGGAGGGTGCGGGAGAGGATGAGGAGAATGAGGAGGAATATAAATAGATGGATAAGTCCTCTAACATACACTCCCAGACTCACAGCCCCCGAGCCTCACCCTCGCACCCACAGTCACATTTTCCCACCCTCTCAGCCCCCCAGCCAGCCTCTTCACATATGAACAGTCTCTCTAAATGACTGATATAAATCTTTGGGATTTGTACGGCTTAGTTCAGACAGGAATTCAGGCAGGCAGGCAGGCAGACCATCACAGTCGAGGAGAAGGAATCTGCCACAAGCAACATTGTGACTGTATGTCGACCTCCCCTGCAGAAAGGTTATGCCTGACCATGGCAATTCAGAACACTACCAGCAAACGAATGGTTAAGAAGAGGTGTAAACTACATTCTCAAAGCTGCTATGCACGGAACAAAAGAAGAACAGGTTCTTACCAGCTCTTAAGGTTCCTTATTGCTCGATAAAGAACCAGAGTTAAGTTTGTGGTTCTTGACGTGGCATCTATAGTTCTTCAGAACGTTTCTATAATTCTTCAGAACATTTCTATAGTTCTTCAGAATTCAAAACATTTCTTGAAATATATGGAAGCCTGCAGATGTGTCCCTATTTCAGAGCACACAGCAAATGGGCCACTGTTAAATAGTGTTGGTTTTTCAGTGTAACATTTCTAGTGTTGATTCAGGAGTTAATGTAACACTGTAAAGAGTTAAACTAAACTAACACTGTAAAGAGTTAAACTAAACTAACACTGTAAAGAGTTAAACTAACACTGTAAAGAGTTAAACTAAACTAACACTGTAAAGAGTTAAACTAAACTAACACTGTAAAGAGTTAAACTAACACTGTAAAGAGTTAAACTAAACTAACACTGTAAAGAGTTAAACTAAACTAACACTGTAAAGAGTTAAACTAACACTGTAAAGAGTTAAACTAACACTGTAAAGAGTTAAACTAACACTGTAAAGAGTTAAACTAACACTGTAAAGAGTTAAACTAAACTAACACTGTAAAGAGTTAAACTAACACTGTAAAGAGTTAAACTAACACTAATTACACAATAGGGATGGGAAGTTTGGCTCTTTTTACTGACTCATTTCAACTCGTTCATTCAAAAGAACGAGTCATTTCGACTCATTTCGTTCAGTTGAGTCAGTAATGCTTAATGTGACTTGGTGGGCCTGATGTGGCCTGTAGCCAGCTTAATGTGACTTAGTGGGCCTGATGTGGCCTGTAGCCAGTTTAATGTGACTTGGTGGGCCTGATGTGGCCTGTAACCAGCTTAATGTGACTTAGTGGGCCTGATGTGGCCTGTAGGCAGTTTAATGTGACTTAGTGGGCCTGACGTGGCCTATAGCCAGTTTAATGTGACTTAGTGGGCCTGATGTGGCCTGTAGGTTCATAACCGGGTCCTGACAGCCAATTCTTTCTTTGGCCGCCTCTCCTTCCAGTTCTCTGCTGCCAATGACTGGAACGAACTGTAAAAAGCTGGAGACTCTTACCTCTCTCACTAGCTTTAAAAGCACCAGCTGTAAGAGCAGCTCACAGATCACTGCACCAGTACATGGCTCATCTGTAAATTCAGTGTGCCCATCCAATCTACCTCATCCCCATACTGTATTTATTTATTTATCTTGCTCCTTTGCACCCCAGTATCTCTACCTGCACATTAATCTTCTGCACATTCTACCATTCCAGTGTTTAATTGCTAAAATGTAATTACTTCGCCACCATGGCCTATTTACAGCCTTACCGCTCTTATCCTACCTCATTTTCACATTGTGTATATAGATTTGTTTTACTCTATTATTGATTGTATGTTTGTTTATTCCATGTGTCATGACGTTGGACTGATGGGAAGGTTTATGACCCCCATAAATCCCCCCCCCCCCCCGTTTCTCTCTCTCTACTCTATAGAGTTGACTCTGGAAAAGTCCTTTGTTAACATAGAGATTCTGGGGACATCAAAAGGTGGGAGATGATGGAACCATATTTCGGCAATCCAACCAGTTGAAAATATGCGTTGGGACTTAATGAATATGATGTCAGTTCACTTGGCGTCTGAGCATGATTACTGATGATAGAACGACATAAACTGTATCTTGGAAAGTCGAGACATTCTAGTTATCAGATTCACATGGAATTCTTGTGCAATTTAAATGTTTAATGTTTAAATATGAAACTATTTGTGAAAAGATTAAATGTAATTCTTAGCTTCTTAATGAGAGAACAGTTTGTCATAAGAACACTGCTCTGCTCACTCAAAGGCCCTGCCCAAGTGAACAGGCATGGGTTGTAAACTATGAAACACGTCCTTCTTTCACCACTATATAAGCCCTGTTACGAAAATGTAACTTCCTGTTCCAATGACATGAGTACTTGCGATCTCCACTTTGAAAGGACAAAGACCGTCTACAGAACTAAGCCAACCTCAGCAAGAACCTAACTTGGCTAGGAGAGGACAGACAGAGTAACTGTTCTACCACACGACAACGGTACTACCAAGTATCCAGTTTACCACCAGAGACATTCCTCAAAGGACAAGAAATCCCTGCTGGTCAACCCGGCCTACTATCTACGACCACTCTACCAAAGCGCAGCTCAGAGTAAACATTTATTGCATTTTCATTTTCCTTTTTCGAATGGGCTATAATTTAGAATGCATAATATACTTTATTTACGATAGCATAGCTGCCTACAGCCCAATAGAGACACGCAATCTTTTTTGTTCCTCAGTCTTCCCGCTCTTTCATTCAAAACCCAACCCTATTTCTTTGTGTAACCAGCCGTCATATCTGTTTCGTCCGCTAGGGACGTTTTCCTTTATGACATCATTTGTAATCAATGTATGATCCATTCTGTGTATGTGTAATTCTATGTGATTATTTAGGTATGTAGTAAATAAATAATTAAACCAAATTTTGTATTGCTGATTCAACTTGTTAGCCAGGGTTCGTGAAGATAACCAAGAATTTACAACTTTCAGATGAGACTGAATAAGGCAAAGATTAAATATTGATTGCTATTGAGGTAAAAGCTGACCAGGTCATTAAGAGTGTATTCGGAAGATAACAGCTCTATAAATATTATTTTGTGGTGCCCCGACTCTCTAGTCAATTACATTTACATAATTAGCTCAATCAGGTAATATTAATTACAGAGAAATTATTTTATGGATAGCATGTCATATCGCTTAATCCGGCATAGCCAAAGACACAACACGTGTAACTCTGTGTTGTTGTATGTGTCAAACTGCATTGCTTTATCTTGGCCAGGTCGCAGTTCCAAATGAGAAAGTGTTCGCAACTAACCTACCTGGTTAAATAAAGGTGAAATAAAAATAAATAAATGCATTATTTTAGGATCTCACTTGGTGACAGTCACAGAACAAAAAATGAATGAATACAACAACCATGTCCCTGTTACTAGCAACCACAGTCATGGGTGGTACTGGTAACTCTAAAATTCACTCAAAAGGCACCCTGGGAAATGTGCAAAAATGGCTTAAACCCCTAAAGCAGGACTATTCAATTCCAGTCCTGGAGAGCTGAAACTTTTCTGGTTTGGGATGTTTGTTCTTCACCTAAACTAGTTAACCAATGGCTCTTAAGGACCTTATTTGGTTCTACCTTTATTTATACGACTGAGCTGTGTGTGTGTGTGTGTGGGGGGGGGGGGGGGTCAGTACTTAATTTGAGATCAGGCACCTTTCTGTTTTGGACTGTTTTGTTCCGGAATCTATTTGAATAGATCCGGTAACTCTCAAGGCATGAAATAAATAAATATTGTTGACTTTTTGCACAAATTCTAATAAAAGTGATCAGAGTTGCCTCTTTGTTATTTCTCCAGTTCATCCTTATTCTCCAGCTGGATATTCTAAGAGTTCATTCGGGTTAGGCTGACCGGGCTTACGGTTTGTGTAACCTATGTTTGAGACCAACGCGTGGCTGTGCGAGAAGCGTGCCTGTATCTCTCACAGAACTATACTTTTCAGAAATATAAACGCAACATGTAAAGTCTCGGTCCCATCTTTCATGGGCAAGAAATAAAATATCCCAGAAAAATTCCATACGCACAAAAAAAGTGTGTTCCTCTCAATTTCTTTTCTCAGGAAATACCCAGAAGTCATTTCGAAAAGACCCAACACAAAGCTTTCATTAATTTACAAAACTGTAGATAGATTACAACATGGTGGATGTGGAAAATGTTTCAGATGGAATGTTCATCCAAATCTAAATACTGACGAGGGACTGGATGGAAAATCAGACGACAGTAGCTCATCTCAATAGCACCAGTAGGATCAAGCTAAACTCAATATTTCCTCTCATCTTTCCATCTAATAATAATAATAATATATGCCATTTAGCAGACGCTTTTATCCAAAGCGACTTACAGTCATGTGTGCATACATTCTATGTATGGGTGGTCCCGGGGATCGAACCCACTACCCTGGCGTTACAAGCGCCATGCTCTACCAACTGAGCTACAGAAGGACCATCTAGCCGCAGTCCTTCAGTCATAGCTCAAATGAAACAGCCAACCATTCATTTCTATTACTGTTACAGACCAGCTGTCATTTCTAGTCTGGCACCATATCGATCGCTGGGGTCTTCTTATTGGGAACATGGTATTAGTTGATATATAGATCTGATCATGTATATGATATACATCCTACAAAAACAATGTCCAATGTGTTATTAGGGACTGAATCTCTGCAATAAAAGTGACACTGTAGATTGGAGCATGATACCACAGTGCCCCCTACAGGTAGACTGAGCACTTACAGCGTTTGATCATTACTGACTTGACAGACACAAACAGAAACACTGTTAAGACCTGGGGGCGTGTTCAGCAGGGCAGTGTGGAACGTTCCGACAGGCTTTTCTTCTAATTGGCCAGAGTGGATGTTAGAGGCTGCAGACAGAGGGTGCAAATGTAGTCATTTTGGATATGGTGCTCCTATGGTGCTCCTATGGTGCTCCTATAGTGTTCGTATGGTGCTCCTATGGTGCTCCTATGGTGCTCCTATAGTGCTCCTATGGTGCTCCTATAGTGGTCGTATGGTGCTCCTATGGTGCTCCTATGGTACTCCTATTGTGCTCCTATGGTGCTCCTGTGGTGTTGCTATGGTGCTCCTATGGTGCTCCTATAGTGTTCCTATGGTGCTCCTATAGTGTTCCTATGGTGCTCCTATAGTGTTCCTATGGTGCTCCTATGGTGCTCCTATGGTACTCCTATGGCACTCCTATGGTGTTCCTATTGTGCTCCTATGGTGTTCCTATGGTGCTCCTATGGTGCTCCTATTGTGCTCCTATGGTGTTCCTATGGTGCTCCTATTGTGCTCCTATGGTGCTCCTATGTTACTCCTATTGTGCTCCTATGGTACACCTATTGTGCTCCTATTGTGCTCCTATAGTGCTCCTATTGTGCTCCTATGGTGCTCCTATGGTGCGCCTATGGTACTCCTATGGTGCTCCTATTGTGCTCCTATGGTGCTCCTATGGTGCTCCTATGGTGCTCCTATGGTGCTCCTATTGTGCTCCTATGGTGCTCCTATTGTGCTCCTATGGTGTTCCTATGGTGCTCCTATAGTGTTCGTATGGTGCTCCTATGGTGCTCCTATTGTGCTCTTAAGGTGCTCCTATTGTGCTCCTGTGGTGCTCCTATGGTGCTGCACTTGTTCCTTGGGGCTGCAGCCTCTGCTGCTTTTCTCTGAAGATAACCATGACTTATCCATAGATAACATCACCAACGACGATCACCAACGACGATGAGATAGGGAGGAGGTCAGAGACCTGGCAGTGTGGTGCCAGGACTACAACCTATCCCTCACCGTCAGCAAGACAAAGAGCTGATCGTGGACGACAGGAAACGGAGGGCCGAGCCACGCCCCCATCCACCATGACGGTTCTGTAGTGGAGCGGGTTGAACGTGTGTCCACATCATTAAGGAATTAACATAATTATTATTAACATAATTATTAACATAATTATTATTAATAATTAACAGGGTCTAAACACACCAACACAGTCGTGAAAATGAACAACAGCGCCTCTTCCCTCTCAGGAGGATGAAAATATTTTGTATGGGCCCTCAGATTCTCTAAATGTTCTACAGCTGCACCATTGAGAGCATCTTGACTGGCTGCATCACCGCTTGGTATGGCAACTGCTTGGCATCTGACCGCAAGGAGCTACAGAGGACGGCACAGAAAGACCAGTACATCACTGGGACCAAACACACTGCCACCCAGGACCTCTATACCAGGCGGTATCAGAGGAAGGCTCATAAAATTGTAAAAGACCCCAGCCACACAAGCCGTAGTATGTTCTCACTGATAATGTATGGTAAGCTATACCAGAGCACCGAGTCTGGGACCAAAAGGCTCCTGAAAACCTTCCACCCCTAAGCCATAAGACTGCTGAACATTTTATCAAATTGCTAACCTGACTATCAGCACTGGCTCTATGCACACTGACTGGACTCCACCCATACACTTAATGGATTCTACCCAACACACTGGACTCTACCCAACACACTGGACTCTACCCAACACACTGGACTCTACCCAACACACTGGACTCTACCCAACACACTGGACTCTACCCACACTGGACTCTACCCAACACACTGGACTCTACCCAACACACTGGACTCTACCCACACTGGACTCTACCCAACACACTGGACTCTACCCACACACAGGACTCTACCCACACTGGACTCTACTCACACTGGACTCTACCCAACACACTGGACTCTACCCAACACACTGGACTCTACCCACACTGGACTCTACCCAACACACTGGACTCTACCCACACTGGACTCTACCCACACTGGACTCTACCCACACACTGGACTCTACCCATACACTGGACTCTACCCATACACTGGACTCTACCCACACACTGGACTCTACCCAACACACTGGACTCTACCCACACACAGGACTCTACCCACACTGGACTCTACCCACACTGGACTCTACCCAACACACTGGACTCTACCCACACTGGACTCTACCCACACTGGACTCTACCCACACTGGACTCTACCCACACACGGGACTCTACCCACACACTGGACTCTACCCACACACTGGACTCTACCCACACTGGACTCTACCCACACACTGGACTCTACCCAACACACTGGACTCTACCCACACTGGACTCTACCCACACTGGACTCTACCCACACACTGGACTCTACCCATACACTGGACTCAACCCACACTGGACTCTACCCAACACACTGGACTCTACCCACACTGGACTCTACCCATACACTGGACTCTACCCACACACTAAACTCTACCCACACTGGACTCTACCCACACACTGGACTCTACCCACACACTAAACTCTACCCACACTGGACTCTACCCATACACACTGGACTCTACCCAACACACTGGACTCTACCCAACACACTGGACTCTACCCAACACACTGGACTCTACCCACACACTGGACTCTACCCACACTGGACTCTACCCACACACTGGACTCTACCCAACACACTGGACTCTACCCAACACACTGGACTCTACCCAACACACTGGACTCTACCCACACACTGGACTCTACCCACACTGGACTCTACCCACACTGGACTCTACCCACACACTGGACTCTACCCAACACACTGGACTCTACCCAACACACTGGACTCTACCCAACACACTGGACTCTACCCAACACACTGGACTCTACCCAACACACTGGACTCTACCCACACACTGGACTCTACCCACACTGGACTCTACCCACACTGGACTCTACCCACACACTGGACTCTACCCATACACTGGACTCTACCCAACACACTGGACTCTACCCACACTGGACTCTACCCACACACTGGACTCTACCCACACACTGAACTCTACCCACACTGGACTCTACCCACACACTGGACTCTACCCAACACACTGGACTCTACCCACACACTAAACTCTACCCACACTGGACTCTACCCAACACACTGGACTCTACCCACACAGGACTCTACCCAACACACTGGACTCTACCCAACACACTGGACTCTACCCACACAGGACTCTACCCAACACACTGGACTCTACCCAACACACTGGACTCTACCCACACACTGGACTCTACCCACACACTGGACTCTACCACACTGGACTCTATCCAACACACTGGACTCTACCCACACACTGGACTCTACCCACACTGGACTCTACCCATACACTGGACTCTACCCACACACTTACTGGACTCTACCCATACACTTACTGGACTCTACCCCACACACTAGAGAGAGAGAGAGAGAGAGAGAGAGAGAGAGAGAGAGAGAGAGAGAGAGAGAGAGAGAGAGAGAGAGAGAGAGAGAGAGAGAGAGAGAGAGAGAGAGAGAGAGAGAGAGAGAAAGAGAAAGAGAAAGAGAGAGGGAGGGAGAGAGAGAGAGGAAGAGATAGAGAAGAGAGAGAGAAGAGAGAGAGAGAGAGGGGTGGAGAGAGAGGGGAGAGAGAGAGAGAGAGAGAGAGAGAGAGAGAGAGAGAGAGAGAGAGAGAGAGAGAGAGAGAGAGAGAGAGAGAGAGAGAGGAGAAGGGGGGAAAGGGGGAGAGGGGGAGAGGGAGAGAGGGAGAGAGGAGAGAGAGAGAGAGGAAGAGAGAGGGGGAGAGAGGGGGAGAGAGAGAGGAAGAGAGAGGGGGAGAGAGAGGGGAGAGAGAGAGAGAGAGAGAGAGAGAGAGAGAGAGAGAGAGAGAGAGAGAGAGAGAGAGAGAGAGGGGGGTGAGAGAGAGAGGGAGAGAGAGAGAGAGAGAGAGAGAGAGGGGGAGAGAGAGAGAGAGAGAGAGAGAGAGAGAGAGAGAGAGAGAGAGAGAGAGAGAGAGAGAGAGAGAGAGAGAGAGAGAGAGAGAGAGAGAGAGAGAGAGAGAGAGAGAGAGAGAGAGAGAGAGAGAGAGAGAGAGAGAGAGAGAGAGAGAGAGAGAGAGAGAGAGAGAGAGAGAGAGAGAGAGAGAGAGAGAGAGAGAGAGAGAGAGACAGAGAGAGAGAGAGACCTCTGCCTCTGAGTCTAACCACCGACACAAAAAGAGTAAAGTGCTCCCATTTAGTGGCTGCAGAGTTGCCTTTGAGCCAAATTGGACACAAATCATCTGGACCGCCGTCCAAAGGGGTAGGTGAGGGCAGCGATGGTGTGGGGAATGGCAGAGAGGAAGAACAGATAATAAAAAAATATATAATTAAAGCTGCTGGCTGGCAGTTGAATCAAACAACCCAGAGTATGGCTGCTCTGTCGTGGCTCAGTGTTCAGGAGGCTGGCCTCTCTATCTAATCTGGCTTTGTTGCTGTCCTGAATTCAAGGCTCTTTCATCCCCCTACACCCTTCCCTGCTATCATCCCTTCCTCTCCATCCTCTACTCCGCCTCTTCCTGAGCCTGAGAGTCGGTGTGGTGAGGAGCTGAGGGGAGGTGTGGTGAGGAGCTGAGAGTCAGTGTGGTGAGCAGCTGAGGGGAGGAGCTGAGGGGAGGTGTGGTGAGGAGCTGAGGGGAGGAACTGAGGGGAGGTGTGGTGAGGAGCTGAGGGGAGGAGCTGAGGGGAGGTGTGGTGAGGAGCTGAGGGGAGGAACTGAGGGGAGGTGTGGTGAGGAGCTGAGGGGAGGAACTGAGGGGAGGTGTGGTGAGGAGCTGTGGGGCGGTGTGATGAGGAGCTGAGGGGAGGTGTGGTGAGGAGCTGAGAGTCGGTGTGGTGAGGAGCTGAGAGTCGGTGTGGTGAGCAGCTGAGGGGAGGTGTGGTGAGGAGCTGAGGGGAGGTGTGGTGAGGAGCTGAGGGGAGGTGTGGTGAGGAGCTGAGGGGAGGTGTGGTGAGCAGCTGAGTGGAGGAGCTGAGGGGCGTTGTGGTGAGGAGCTGAGGGGAGGAACTGAGGGGAGGTGTGGTGAGGAGCTGAGAGTCAGTGTGGTGAGGAGCTGAGTGGAGGAGCTGAGGGGCGTTGTGGTGAGGAGCTGAGAGGAGGAGCTGATGGGAGGTGTGGTGAGGAGCTGAGGGGCGGTGTGGTGAGGAGCTGAGGGGCGTTGTGGTGAGGAGGTGAGTGGAGGAGCTGAGGGGCGTTGTGGTGAGGAGCTGAGGGGCGTTGTGGTGAGGAGCTGAGGGGCGTTGTGGTGAGGAGCTGAGGGGCGTTGTGGTGAGGAGCTGAGGGGCGTTGTGGTGAGGAGCTGAGGGGCGGTGTGGTGAGGAGCTGAGGGGAGGAGCTGAGGGGAGGTGTGGTGAGGAGCTGAGGGGAGGAGCTGAGGGGAGGTGTGGTGAGGAGCTGAGGGGCGTTGTGGTGAGGAGCTGAGGGGAGGTGTGGTGAGGAGCTGAGGGGAGGAGCTGAGGGGAGTTGTGGTGAATAGCTGAGGGGAGGAGCTGAGGGGAGGTGTGGTGAGCACCTGAGTGGAGGAGCTGAGGGGAGGTGTGGTGAGGAGCTGAGGGGAGGAGCTGAGGGGAGGTGTGGTGAGGAGCTGAGGGGAGGTGTGGTGAGCAGCTGAGTGGAGGAGCTGAGGGGAGGTGTGGTGAGGAGCTGAGGGGAGGAGCTGAGGGGAGGTGTGGTGAGGAGCTGAGGGGCGTTGTGGTGAGGAGCTGAGGGGAGGTGTGGTGAGGAGCTGAGGGGAGGAGCTGAAGGGAGTTGTGGTGAATAGCTGAGGGGAGGAGCTGAGGGGAGGTGTGGTGAGCACCTGAGTGGAGGAGCTGAGGGGAGGTGTGGTGAGGAGCTCAGGGGAGGTGTGGTGAGGAGCTGTGGGGCGGTGTGGTGAGGAGCTGTGGGGCGGTGTGGTGAGGAGCTGTGGGGCGGTGTGGTGAGGAGCTGTGGGGCGGTGTGATGAGGAGCTGTGGGGCGGTGTGCAACCAGAGTCCTGCATCAGGCAACAACAAAAACGTAGGTGGTCCAGGAGTTGAGAGAGAACTTGGATAAATACAATGGCGCAATTACACTTGACATGTGGACTGACTATTTTCGAAAAATAGGTAAGGTGGGCGTTTGGTTTCTCTCCCTATAAAACCAGAAAGAATTAATTCTAAATAACAAACTATCTTTATTCACTACAGTGTGGAAGAGTGATAACCCCTCTATTGAAAGTGAGTTTCTGAAACAGTGTTACATCTGCTCCTGCCATGCCCTCTCCTGTGTCTCCTTGACCTGCCGCCACTCCCTCCCTCTCTCTCTCTGTGTGTGTGGATGGAGACAGGTGTGCTGTAGTCAGAGCAGATCCCCACCAGCTGCAACCTGTTCCATAATCAAGACCTCTACTAATACTCGGTCCTTCCACTTCCACACTGCCAGATCGTAATCTCTGCTCAGTCAGTCTACGCTTCTAGTCATTGTTACTGTTAGATCCTGTTGTCCTGTTTTCCCTGCCTGACACTGTTTTCCTCTCCGCTACAGTTCTGCCCTCTCTGACTCTGGTCCCCGTCTCCAGTCCCACGTCTCATCATCCTGCTACTCTGTCCTGGATTCCCCACTCTACTACTCCCTTGGATTCCCCTCCAGACCTGCTTACCCTGTCCCACCCCAGTCCCCTCGCCATCCGGCCTCAGTCCCCTCAACCTGGTTATCCTGTGCCATCCCCTCTCGCTCCGGCCTCAGTCTCCTCACCTGGTTACCCTGTCTCAACCCCTCTCGCTCCAGTCTCAGCCTCCTCACCTGGTTACCCTGTCTCAACCCCTCTCGCTTCATTCTCAGCCTCTGCACCTGGTTTCCTGCAACCCACCCGAGCCTCCCCTGGCCTGCACTCCATCTTCCCCCTGTGTTTCAATAAATACCTTGGTTACTTCATCCCAGTCTCCTCGTCTCAATCTGCTCTTGGGTTCCCCTGTTCCACTCCGAGTAACAGTACAATCTGGCCAAAGAGATGAACCCAGCAGACTCTGATACTCTCCACCAAACCCTCGGGCAACATGACCAAGCCCTGAAGACCCTTCTGGAGCACATCAAGGAGTTTTCACAGAGCCTGTCTGACCTACAGGGCTGACCCTTCGCCTAAAGCTACACAACCCACAGATTATCTGGATCGCCGGAAAAGTAACCACTTGGAGTTCCTTTTGTCACTCTAATTGTCTACATTCTGCCCTTCCCCTGCCTTGTCTGTGCCCCAGTTCAATCCAGAACCTCCGGAACCGGTCATCAGTTCCTCCCGAGTATCATTATCTACCTCCTGTGTTCAGCAAGCATCATGTCCTGTCGCTGCCGCCTCATCGGCTGTACAACTGCACCATTGACCTCCAGCCTGGAGCTCCTCTCCCCAGTAGCCGGGTGTTTAACCTCTCTCGACCCGAGCAAGAGAGAGGTACATCCAGGATTCTCTGGCTGCAGGACTTATCAAGCCATCTTCCTCCCCGATGGGTGCTGGGTTATTCTTTGTGAAGAAGAAGGATGGGTCACTGAGGCTGTGCAGAGACTTCCGTGGGCTGAATAATATCACAGTGAAAGAACAAGTAAGTGAATTTAAGTATGCTCTCTCTAATTCTCTCTTTCTCTCTTTCTCTCTCTCCGAGGAACTGAGCTCTAGGACCATGCTTCAGGACTACCTGGCATGTTGACTCCTTTCTGTTCCCATTCCACCTGGCCGTGCTGCTGCTCCAGTTTCAACTGTTCTGCCTGCGGCTATGGAACCCTGACCTGTTCACCGGACATGCTACCTGTCCCAGACCTGCTGTTTTCAACTCTCTAGAGACAGCGGGAGCAGTAGAGATACTCTCAATGATCAGCTATGAAAAGCCAACTGACATTTACTCCTGGGGTGCTGACTTGTTGCACCCTCAACAACTACAGTGATTATTATTATTTGACCATGCTGGTCATTTATGAACATTTGAACATCTTGGCCATGTCGTGTTATAATCTCCACCCGGCAAAGCCAGAAGAGGACTGGCCATCCCTCATAGTCTGGTTCCTCTCTAGGTTTTGGCCTTTCTAGGGAGTTTTTCCTAGCCACCGTGCTTCTACACCTGCATTGCTTGCTGTTTGGGGTTTTAGGCTGGGTTTCTGTACAGCACTTTGAGATATCAGCTGATGTACAAAGGGCTATATAAATAAATTTGATTTTTTTAGAAGTACCCCTTGCCAATCATTAGCTCTGCTTTTGCCACCCTCCATGGTGCCACGGTGTTTATCAAACTCGACCACCGGAATGCCTACCACCTTGTCCGCATAAGAGAGGGGGACGAGTGGAAGACTGGGTTCAACACACCACTTGGTCACTTTGAGTATTTGGCATTTTGGTCTTACTAACGCCCCTGCTGTTTTCCAGAACCTTGTCAATTACGTGGGTGTGTTTCGACACTTTGTTTTTGTCTATTTAGATGACATTATGATTTTTTCCAAGGACGCTGAGGCTCATCAGCAACAATTTCTTCAACAGCTGTTAGAGAATAAGCTTTTTGTTAAAGCTGGAAATTTGAGTTCCATGCTGCCTCAGTGTCTTTCCTGGGTTATAGTATTGCACAGGGACAGTTAAGTATGGACCCCGCCATGGTCATGGCAGTCAGAGTGGCCTGCACCCTCCAACCTGACGCAGCTACAGCGTTTCCTGGGGTTTGCACATTTTTACAGGTGTTGCAACTACAGCCGTCTGGCAGCACCACTCACCTCCATCTCCACTCTGCTCCACTGGACTCCTGAGGCAGAGGCAGCATTCCTGTAACTCAAGCTTCGCTTCACATCCTCTCCGGTCCTTATTCAGCCCAACCCAGAACTCCAGTTCATCGCGGAGGTGGAAGCCTCTGACACCGGGGGTCGGTCCTGTTCTGTCTCAACGTTCCCCCTCTGATCAGAAGGTCTTTTCCCATAAGCTCTTACCGGCAGTAAGGAATTTTGACATCTGAAACCAGGAAGTTAAACTGGCTATTGAGGAATGGCGTCTCTGGTTGGAGGGCTCTGTCCCCCCTCTTCATCATGTGGTCTGACCATAAAAACCTGTCCTACATCCAGGCCGCCTTTTGTCTGAACTCCTGGCAAGTCAGGTGGGCCTTGTTCTTCAGTAGATTCAATTTCACACTCACTTATCACCCCGGTTCAAAGGATAGCAAGCCTGATGCCCTTTCTCACCAGTTCAACACCGACAACAAGGGTACCGAGCCAGAAGCCATTGTGCCATCCACCTGCATCGTTGCCGCCATCACCTGGGAGATCGAGTCCCGCATCCGCCAGGCTCAGCAGAACCAGCCTGACCCGGGTAACGAAATGCTCTGTTTGTTCCTGATTGTGTTCGCTCTGATGTTCTTCAGTGGGGTCATTCTACCCACCTCACCTGTCACCCTGGTATGAACCGGACCCTCGCCTTCCTGCATCAGCGCGAGAGATAGATAAGGAAAGAGAGAGAGATGAGAGACAGAGAGAGATAAGGACAGAGAGACAGAGAGACAGAGATAGATAAGGACAGAGAGATAGATCAGGACAGAGATACATGTCTGCATGTGTGTTTTTTTGTTGCTCATTAGAAAAATTAGATTTCAGTCTTGGATACATCATTCTAGAATACGAGCTACAGAAACTCTCCAACCCATAAGGCTTGTGGTTTTGATGGTATCCTAAACCAAAGGATAAAATATACAGACCACAAATTAAAATTGGCTATACTTAAACTCTTCAACATTATCCTCAGCTCTGGCATCTTCACTAACATTTGGAACCAAGGTCTGATCAATCCAATCCACACAAGATGGACAAAGGGGGTGCTGTTGGGGCTGTGTTTCTGGACCTAAGGAAGGCTTTTGATACTGTTAACCATGAGATTCTCATCACATAATTGTCCAAGTTCAACTTTTCCCCTGATGCCTTGAGATGGATGAAATCATACCTTGAAGGCAGAACTCAGTGTGTCAGAGTGAGCTGTCGCCCACTCGTAGCTATGATGTGGGCGTGCCCCAAGGGTCAATACTGGGGCCCCTCTTGTTCAGCCTGTACATTAATGATCTGCCTTCTGTCTGTACTGGGTCTGAAGTTCAAATGTATGCAGATGATACAGTGATATATGTGCATGCAAAGAGCAAACAACAAGCTGCACAAGAACTCACTACTGTAATGGTCCAGGTTACAAAGTGGCTCAGTGACTCGTGTTTGCATCTCAATGTGAAAAAAGCTGTTTGCATGTTCTTTACAAAGAGGGCAACAGATGCTACTGAGCCAGATGTCTATGTGTCAGGGGAGAAGCTCCAGGTGGTATCTGATTTTAAGTACCTTGGCATCATACTTGATTCCAACCTCTCTTTTAAAAAGCATGTGAAAAAGGTAATTCAAATAACTAAATTCAATCTAGCTAATTTCCGATTTATACGAAATTGTTTGACTACAGAGGTAGCAAAACTGTACTTGAAATCTATGATACTCCCCCACTTAACATACTGCTTGACTAGTTGGGCCCAAGCTTGCTGTACAACATTAAAACCTATTCAGTCTGTCTACAAACAGGCTCTCAAAGTGCTTGATAGGAAGCCCAATAGCCATCATCATTGTCACATCCTTAGAAAACATGAGCTCTTGAGTTGGGAAAATCTTGTGCAATACACCGACGCATGTCTTGTATTCAAGATCCTTAATGGCCTGGCTCCCCCTCCACTCAATATTTTTGTTAAACAGAAAACCCAAACATATGGCAGCAGATCCACAAGGTCTGCCATGAGAGGTGACTGTATAGTTCCCCTAAGGAAAAGCACCTTTAGTAAATCTGCATTCTCTGTGAGAGCTTCCCATGTCTGGAATACACTGCCATCAGACACACATAACTGCACCACATATCACACTTTCACAAAATGCTTGAAGACATGGCTAAAGGTCAATCAGATTTGTGAACATGGTCCCTAGCTGTGTGTTGCCGCTTTCCATGTTGTCTGTTGTCTGTAGCTTGTGAGGTGTGGAAACACTTTGTTGCTTTTATGAATTTTGTCTTGTTGCTTTTTGTTCTATGTTGCTCTGTCTGTATGCTACATCGTGCTTGTCCTATGTTGCTATGTCTGTATGCTATGTCTTGCTTGTCCTATGTTGCTATGTTGCTATGTCTATGGTGCTATTGTCTATATTGTAATTGTTTTTAATAACCTGCCCAGGGACTGCGGTTGAAAATTAGCCGGCTGGCTAAAACCGGCACTTTTACTGAAACGTTGATTAATGTGCACTGTCCCTGTAAAAATAAAATAAACTAAAACTAAAAAGAGACAATTTTGTTGCCAATAAGTGAAATATGCATCAGCAGCAATCTCTGAAAAATCCTCTGCAGTATCATCAACAGCAGACTCCAACATTTCCTCGGTGAAAACAATGTCCTGAGCAATGTCAAATGGTCTTCTTAGCAAAATACTGTACGACAGACCACGTATATACACCCTGCACACCTTTATTGACAAACAAACCAAACAATACACATTTTCTCATGCTTTGTTGACTTCAAAAAGGTTTTTGACTCAATATGTCATAAGGGTCTGCTATATAATTTGATGGAAGCAGGTTTTTTGGGGGGGGGAGGACATAAGATATTATAAAATCAATGTACACAAACAACAAGTGTCCGGTTCAAAGAAACACACACATTTCTTTCCTCAGAGCCGTGGAGTGAGACAGGGATGCAGTTTGAGCCCCACACTATTCAACATATATATCAATAAGCACTAGAACCGTCTGCAGCACCCGGCCTCATCCTACTGGACTTAAATGTTGTCACGTAGAGTAGGCCAGAAGGCTAAACTGGATAACCTAACCTCTATCAAAATAAAAAGATGGCGGAACCGCAAAAGTTCTTCTGTGCAAAGGTGTTTATTTACAAGTGATTCCGGAACAAAAAAACAACAGTACTGCCATCAACGTCTACCTTATGGGACAGCTTAAAAACAATGCTGCCCCATCCACAGCTCAATCCAAAACAAAAACCCTCTCCATGACTGAAAGAGAGGGCTCCTTTTGTAGGGCTAGCCCCTCCCCTCAGAACAATTAACTCTAATTAATTAATCAATTAACAAAACAAACCTACATTTTCCATGAACTACACATACTAAAGGATATACATTGCAACACGGTTTTAAGCAATATCACAACATAACATTTACAACATTACATCACTACTGACAATATCTTTCAATAAGCCCATATGCATTACTGAGCCATTTGGGACAGGCACTATAAAGCCAACCCAATTCCCTTAGCTCGGGTCCTTTTCCAGCATACCCGGAAGCTACAGAGATGGAGAGAGGAACAGAACAAACAAACAATGCGCTCATCCACAACATTGATAAGTATAATAATTATTGTATCTCTCAAATATGAACACTGACAGGTGTGAAATGCATGCACCAAGACAGAAGTTAATTTGTGTGTCGACCCACATTGTTAACTTATCTTATAATGGCGCAGGGAGGAGTGAAGAATATGTGTGTGCGTTAAAGAACCAAATGCTGCCCGCGGCCAGTGACGGACTTCTACGTCACATTACCTTCCTCCTCTCCTGAAGCGACCATGTACGGGAGCCTTGATAGGTAGTCCGCAGTAACGTTCTCTTTTCCTGCCTTGTGACGGACACAGAACCTGAAGGGCTGGAGCTCCAGATACCACCTGGTCACACGAGAATTCCGGTCCTTCATGGTCTGGATCCAGGTCAGTGCTCTGTGGTCCGTGTGCAGGTCAAATTCCCTCCCAAGAAGGTAGTAACGGAGGCTATCTAGGGCCCACTTTATAGCCAGGCACTCCTTTTCGATTGTAGAATACCTGGTTTCCCTGGGCAACAGCTTCCGACTCAGGTACAGCACAGGAAGCTCTTCTCTTGGCTCCCCTTGGGCCAGTACAGCTCCAATTCCTACAGCCGAAGCGTCCACCTGCACGAGAAATCTCTTCTGAAAATCAGGGGTCTGGAGAACAGGGAATGAGCACAGTCGGTTTTTCAGTGTCATGAAGGCTTCCTCACACTCCTCAGTCCACTTCACAGGGTTGCTGGCCCCCTTCGAAGTGAGGTTGGTCAGAGGGACAGCGATGGTCGAAAACTGTGGAATGAATCTCCGGTACCACCCTGCCAGACCTAGGAAGGACTTCACCTGTTTCTTGGTTCTGGGTTGAGGGCTATTCCTGATGGACTCCACTTTCTCCACCTGAGGCCGAACTTCACCCTTACCCAGCTGGTAACCCAGGTACTCTACAATCGAAAAGGAGTGCCTGGCTATAAAGTGGGCCCTAGATAGCCTCCGTTATGAGCAGTCAGTTTGCCAGTCTGATGTTCAGATGACATGTTCAGTTGTCACTCGTGCCAGGCCAAAGCTGGTTTACAACCTCTGCCTGACTTGTGTGATAGTCTGTGCGAGGGGGGAACCAAAGGGCCCAGAAAGTCTACTGTCTGCTGATGATCTGGTGTTTCTGTCCCCAACTAAGGAGGGCCTACAGCAGCACTTAGATCTTCTGCACAGATTATGTCAGACCTGTGCCCTGACAGTGAATCTTAGTAAGACAAAAATAATGGTGTTCCAAAAAAAGGTCCAGTAGCCAAAACAATAAATACAAATTCCATCTAGACACTGTTGCCCTAGGCAACACAAAGAATTACACCTACCTCGGTCTAAACATCAACAACACAGGAAACTTCAACAAGGCTGTGAACGATCTAAGAGACAAGAATGGCATCATTAAGTCATCAAAAGGAACATAAAAATCGACATCCCAATTAGAATCTGACAAAAAAAATACTTCAATCGGTTGTCGAACCCATTGCCCTCTATGGTTGTGAGGTCTGGGGTCCACTGACCAACCAATAATTCACAAAAAGAGCCCCAGGATAGCAACACAATTAGACCCAACCAAATCACGAGAAAACTAAAGTAAAAAGTATTACTTGACACGTTGGAAAGAATTAACAAAAAAACAGAGAATGCTATTTAGCCCTAAACAGACAGTACAGAGTGGCAGAATACCTGACCATTGTGACTGCCCCAAAATTAAGGAAAGCTTTGACTATGTACAGACTCAGCATATCATAGCCTTGCTATTGAGATAGGCCGCCGTGCTCACTGCCCACAAAATGAGGTGGAAACTAAGCTGCATTTCCTAACCTCTCCCCAAATGTATGTCCATATTAGAGACACATATTTCTCTCAGATTACACAGACCCACAAAGAATTCCCCAAAATATCAAATTTTGATAAGCTCCCATATCTACTGGGTGAAATACCACAGTGTGACATCACAGCAGCAAGATGTGTTTCCCCTGAGCCTGCCTGCCTCCCGGTACCGTTGCCCCACCTCTGGTTACCGACCCCTGCCTTACCCTGACCCTGACCCTGCCTGCCGCCCGGTACCGTTGTCCCGCCTCTGGTTACTGACCCCTGCCTTACCCTGACCCTGAGCCTGCCTGCCGCCCGGTACCGTTGTCCCGCCTCTGGTTACTGACCCCTGCCTTACCCTGACCCTGAGCCTGCCTGCCGCCCGGTACCGTTGCCCTACCTCTGGTTATCGACCCCTGCCTGCCTTGATCTGTCTATTGCCTGCCGCCCGGTACCGTTGCCCCACCTCTAGTTACTGAACCCTGCCTGCCTCGACCTGTCTATTGCCTGCCGCTCGGTACCGTTGCCCCACCTCTAGTTACTGACCCGTGCCTGCCTCGACCTGTCTATTGCCTGCCGCCCGGTACCGTTGCCCCACCTCTGGTTATCGACCCCTGCCTGCCGCCCGGTACCGTTGCCCCACCTCTGGTTATCGACCCCTGCCTGCCTTGACCTGTCTATTGCCTGCCGCCCGGTACCGTTGCGCCACCTCTAGTTACTGACCCTTGCCTGCCTCGACCTGTCTATTGCCTGCCGCCCGGTACCGTTGCCCCACCTCTGGTTACTGACTCCTGACTCCTGCCTGCCTTAACCTGTCTACTGTCTGCCGCCCGGTACCGTTGCCCCACCTCTGGTTACTGACCCCTGCCTGCCGCCCGGTACCGTTGCCCCACCTCTGGTTTACTGACCCCTGCCTGCCTCGACCTGTCTATTGCCTGCCGCCCGGTACCGTTGCCCCACCTCTGGTTTACTGACCCCTGCCTGCCACCCGGTACCGTTGCCCCACCTCTAGTTTACTGACCCCTGCCTGCCACCCGGTACCGTTGCCCCACCTCTAGTTTACTGACCCCTGCCTGCCACCCGGTACCGTTGCCCCACCTCTAGTTTACTGACCCCTGCCTTCCACCCGGTACCGTTGCCCCACCTCTAGTTACTGACCCCTGCCTGCCACCCGGTACCGTTGCCCCACCTCTAGTTTACTGACCCCTGCCTGCCACCCGGTACCGTTGCCCCACCTCTAGTTTACTGACCCCTGCCTGCCACCCGGTACCGTTGCCCCACCTCTAGTTAACTGACCCCTGCCTGCCACCCGGTACCATTGCCCCACCTCTAGTTTACTGACCCCTGCCTGCCACCCGGTAGAGTTGCCAACCCTCTAGTTTACTGACCCCTGCCTGCCTTGACCTGTCTATTGCCTGCCACCCGGTACCGTTGCCCCACCTCTAGTTACTGACCCCTGCCTGCCTCGACCTGTCTATTGCCCCACCTCTGGTTTACTGACCCCTGCCTGCCTCGACCTGTCTATTGCCTGCCGCCCGGTACCGTTGCCCCACCTCTAGTTACTGACCCCTGCCTGCCACCCGGTACCGTTGCCCCACCTCTAGTTTACTGACCCCTGCCTGCCACCCGGTACCGTTGCCCCACCTCTAGTTTACTGACCCCTGCCTGCCGCCCGGTACCGTTGCCCCACCTCTAGTTACTGACCCCTGCCTGCCTCAACCTGTCTATTGCCCCACCTCTAGTTTACTGACCCCTGCCTGCCACCCGGTACCGTTTCCCCACCTCTAGTTACTGACCCCTGCCTGCCTTGACCTGTCTATTGCCTGCCGCCCGGTACCGTTGCCCCACCTCTAGTTTACAGACCCCTGCCTGCCTCGACCTGTCTATTGCCTGCCACCTGGTACCGTTGCCCCACCTCTAGTTACTGACCCCTGCCTGCCACCCGGTACCGTTGCCCCACCTCTAGTTACTGACCCCTGCCTGCCACCCGGTACCGTTGCCCCACGTCTAGTTTCTGACCCCTGCCTGCCTCGACCTGTCTATTGCCCCACCTCTAGTTTACTGACCCCTGCCTGCCACCCGGTACCGTTGCCCCACCTCTAGTTACTGACCCCTGCCTGCCATCCGGTACCGTTGCCCCACCTCTAGTTACTGACCCTTGCCTGCCTCGACCTGTCTATTGCCCCACCTCTAGTTACTGACCCCTGCCTGCCACCCGGTACCGTTGCCCCACCTCTAGTTACTGACCCCTGCCTGCCACCCGGTACCGTTGCCCCACCTCTAGTTTACTGACCCATGCCTGCCGCCCGGTACCGTTGCCCCACCTCTAGTTACTGACCCCTGCCTGCCTCGACCTGTCTATTGCCCCACCTCTAGTTTACTGACCCCTGCCTGCCACCCGGTACCGTTGCCCCACCTCTAGTTACTGACCCCTGCCTGCCTCGACCTGTCTATTGCCTGCCGCCCGGTACCGTTGCCCCACCTCTAGTTTACAGACCCCTGCCTGCCTCGACCTGTCTATTGCCTGCCACCTGGTACCGTTGCCCCACCTCTAGTTACTGACCCCTGCCTGCCACCCGGTACCGTTGCCCCACCTCTAGTTACTGACCCCTGCCTGCCACCCGGTACCGTTGCCCCACGTCTAGTTTCTGACCCCTGCCTGCCTCGACCTGTCTATTGCCCCACCTCTAGTTTACTGACCCCTGCCTGCCACCCGGTACCGTTGCCCCACCTCTAGTTACTGACCCCTGCCTGCCATCCGGTACCGTTGCCCCACCTCTAGTTACTGACCCCTGCCTGCCTCGACCTGTCTATTGCCCCACCTCTAGTTACTGACCCCTGCCTGCCACCCGGTACCGTTGCCCCACCTCTAGTTACTGACCCCTGCCTGCCACCCGGTACCGTTGCCCCACCTCTAGTTACTGACCCCTGCCAGCCTCGACCTGTCTACTGTCTGCCGCCCGGTACCGTTGCCCCACCTCTAGTTACTGACCCCTGCCTGCCGCCCGGTACCGATGCCCCACCTCTAGTTACTGACCCCTGCCTGCCTCGACCTGTCTACTGTCTGCCGCCCGGTACCGTTGCCCCACCTCTGGTTTACTGACCCCTGCCTGCCTCGACCTGTCTATTGCCTGCCACCCGGTACCGTTGCCCCACCTCTGGTTTACTGACCCCTGCCTGCCTCGACCTGTCTACTGTCTGCCGCCCGGTACCGTTGCCCCACCTCTGGTTTACTGACCCCTGCCTGCCTCGACCTGTCTATTGCCCCACCTCTAGTTACTGACCCCTGCCTGCCTCGACCTGTCTATTGCCCCACCTCTAGTTACTGACCCCTGCCTGCCTCGACCTGTCTATTGCCCCACCTCTAGTTACTGACCCCTGCCTGCCTCGACCTGTCTATTGCCCCACCTCTAGTTACTGACCCCTGCCTGCCTTGACCTGTCTATTGCCCCACCTCTAGTTTACTGACTCCTGCCTCGACCTGTCTATTGCCCCACCTCTAGTTTACTGACTCCTGCCTCGACCTGTCTATTGCCCCACCTCTAGTTTACTGACTCCTGCCTCGACCTGTCTATTGCCCCACCTCTAGTTTACTGACTCCTGCCTCAACCTGTCTATTGCCCCACCTCTAGTTTACTGACTCCTGCCTCGACCTGTCTATTGCCCCACCTCTAGTTTACTGACTCCTGCCTCGACCTGTCTATTGCCCCACCTCTAGTTTACTGACCCCTGCCTCGACCTGTCTATTGCCCCACCTCTAGTTTACTGACTCCTGCCTCGACCTCGCCCCACCTGTCTATTGCCCCACCCCACCTCTAGTTACTGACCCCTGCCTCGACCTGTCTATTGCCCCACCTCTAGTTTACTGACTCCTGCCTCGACCTGTCTATTGCCCCACCTCTAGTTTACTGACTCCTGCCTCGACCTGTCTATTGCCCCACCTCTAGTTTACTGACTCCTGCCTCGACCTGTCTATTGCCCCACCTCTAGTTTACTGACTCCTGCCTCGACCTGTCTATTGCCCCACCTCTAGTTTACTGACTCCTGCCTCGACCTGTCTATTGCCCCACCTCTAGTTTACTGACCCCTGCCTCGACCTGTCTATTGCCCCACCTCTAGTTTACTGACTCCTGCCTCGACCTGTCTATTGCCCCACCTCTAGTTACTGACCCCTGCCTCGACCTGTCTATTGCCCCACCTCTAGTTTACTGACTCCTGCCTCGACCTGTCTATTGCCCCACCTCTAGTTTACTGACTCCTGCCTCGACCTGTCTATTGCCCCACCTCTAGTTTACTGACTCCTGCCTCGACCTGTCTATTGCCCCACCTCTAGTTTACTGACTCCTGCCTCGACCTGTCTATTGCCCCACCTCTAGTTACTGACCCCTGCCTCGACCTGTCTATTGCCCCACCTCTAGTTTACTGACTCCTGCCTCGACCTGTCTATTGCCCCACCTCTAGTTACTGACTCCTGCCTCGACCTGTCTATTGCCCCACCTCTAGTTTACTGACTCCTGCCTCGACCTGTCTATTGCCCCACCTCTAGTTTACTGACTC
This sequence comes from Oncorhynchus gorbuscha, assembly GCF_021184085.1. Lineage (NCBI taxonomy): Eukaryota > Metazoa > Chordata > Actinopteri > Salmoniformes > Salmonidae > Oncorhynchus > Oncorhynchus gorbuscha. The sequence continues at coordinate 2,542,718 of NC_060183.1, forward strand.
CTGCCTCGACCTGTCTATTGCCCCACCTCTAGTTTACTGACTCCTGCCTCGACCTGTCTATTGCCCCACCTCTAGTTTACTGACTCCTGCCTCGACCTGTCTATTGACCCACCTCTAGTTTACTGACTCCTGCCTCGACCTGTCTATTGCCCCACCTCTAGTTTACTGACTCCTGCCTCGACCTGTCTATTGCCCCACCTCTAGTTACTGACCCCTGCCTCGACCTGTCTATTGCCCCACCTCTAGTTTACTGACTCCTGCCTCGACCTGTCTATTGCCCCACCTCTAGTTACTGACCCCTGCCTCGACCTGTCTATTGCCCCACCTCTAGTTTACTGACTCCTGCCTCGACCTGTCTATTGCCCCACCTCTAGTTACTGACCCCTGCCTGCCTCGACCTGTCTATTGCCCCATCTCTAGTTTACTGACTCCTGCCTCGACCTGTCTATTGCCCCACCTCTAGTTACTGACCCCTGCCTGCCTCGACCTGTCTATTGCCCCACCTCTAGTTTACTGACTCCTGCCTCGACCTGTCTATTGCCCCACCTCTAGTTACTGACCCCTGCCTGCCTCAACCTGTCTATTGCCCCACCTCTAGTTTACTGACTCCTGCCTCGACCTGTCTATTGCCCCACCTCTAGTTACTGACCCCTGCCTGCCTCGACCTGTCTATTGCCCCACCTCTAGTTTACTGACTCCTGCCTCGACCTGTCTATTGCCCCACCTCTAGTTACTGACCCCTGCCTGCCTCGACCTGTCTATTGCCCCACCTTTAGTTTACTGACTCCTGCCTCGACCTGTCTATTGCCCCACCTCTAGTTACTGACCCCTGCCTCGACCTGTCTATTGCCCCACCTCTAGTTTACTGACTCCTGCCTCGACCTGTCTATTGCCCCACCTCTAGTTACTGACCCCTGCCTCGACCTGTCTATTGCCCCACCTCTAGTTTACTGACTCCTGCCTCGACCTGTCTATTGCCCCACCTCTAGTTACTGACCCCTGCCTGCCTCGACCTGTCTATTGCCCCATCTCTAGTTTACTGACTCCTGCCTCGACCTGTCTATTGCCCCACCTCTAGTTACTGACCCCTGCCTGCCTCGACCTGTCTATTGCCCCATCTCTAGTTTACTGACTCCTGCCTCGACCTGTCTATTGCCCCACCTCTAGTTACTGACCCCTGCCTGCCTCGACCTGTCTATTGCCCCACCTCTAGTTTACTGACTCCTGCCTCGACCTGTCTATTGCCCCACCTCTAGTTACTGACCCCTGCCTGCCTCGACCTGTCTATTGCCCCACCTCTAGTTTACTGACTCCTGCCTCGACCTGTCTATTGCCCCACCTCTAGTTACTGACCCCTGCCTGCCTCGACCTGTCTATTGCCCCACCTCTAGTTTACTGACTCCTGCCTCGACCTGTCTATTGCCCCACCTCTAGTTACTGACCCCTGCCTGCCTCGACCTGTCTATTGCCCCACCTTTAGTTTACTGACTCCTGCCTCGACCTGTCTATTGCCCCACCTCTAGTTACTGACCCCTGCCTGCCTCGACCTGTCTATTGCCCCACCTCTAGTTACTGACCCCTGCCTGCCTCGACCTGTCTATTGCCCCACCTCTAGTTACTGACCCCTGCCTGCCTTGACCTGTCTATTGCCCCACCTCTAGTTTACTGACTCCTGCCTCGACCTGTCTATTGCCCCACCTCTAGTTACTGACCCCTGCCTGCCTCGACCTGTCTATTGCCCCTGCTGGATTATTAACCTGTTGTTTCTGTGATGTGGTTTGCATCCGTCTTACCTTCATACCTGATATGTGTGACCTGTTAAGGAAAGGTCAACCAGTAAACCCCAACACCATTGTAAATATAGCCCATATTTTTTGCTTATTTATTTTCCCTTTAGTACTTTAAATATATATATATATGTGTTTATATATATATATGTTGTATTATATATATATGTGTTTATATTATATATATATATGTGTTTATATTATATATATATATGTGTTTATATTATATATATATATATATATATGTGTTTATATTATATATATGTGTTTATATTATATATATGTGTTTATATTATATATATGTGTTTATATTATATATATATGTGTTTATATTATATATATGTGTTTATATGATATATATATATATATATATGTGTTTATATGATATATATATATATATGTGTGTTTATATTATATATATATATGTGTTTATATTATATATATATATGTGTTTATATTATATATATATATATATATATGTGTTTATATTATATATATATGTGTTTATATTATATATATATATATGTGTTTATATTATATATATATATATGTGTTTATATTATATATATATGTGTTTATATTATATATATATATATGTGTTTATATTATATATATATATGTGTGTTTATATTATATATATATGTGTTTATATTATATATATATGTGTTTATATATATATATGTGTTGTATTATATATATATATATATATATATATGTGTGTTTATATATTTGCACATCGTTACAACACTGTATATAGACATAATGTGACATTTGAAATGTCTCTATTCCTTTGGATGTTTTGTGAGTGTAACATTTACTGTTCATTTTTTATTGTTCATTTAACTTTTGTAGATTATCTATTTTATTTTATTTATTGGCATGTTTCCCAAATAATAAAGCCCCTTACATTTAAATTGAGAGAGAGAGAGACAACTAACCTATGAGTAAAAGGTTTATAAATGGTCTACTGCTTTGAAATAATTGAGTTTTTTTTTGCCCTCATTAAGTCCCCTTCCACGGGTTCATGGTGAGAACGTAGGCTACATGGCTCTAATGCAAATATGATCTGTTACATGGTTCCATGATGTCTATAAAACATGACATTTGTGAGCAGTACAACCGAGTGGAAATTCTCTTTATATCGGATCTATATTCAGCTCCTGTGAACAGTTTGGATGTGCATAAAACCCTCCCTCTAAGTTCCCTTGTCTGTATTGTCATCGACTGTATTTAGACTAGGGCTCTATTTTCTGCTGGCGTTAAAGCGGCGTAAGTGTCAAACGCACGTTTGTTTGAAATCTCGTCATGTAAAAAACTGGCACAGTGGCATTTTCCAGCCCTAATAATAGGTTCGGCAATTGACCTGTTTAATATCAGCTCATTGTGCTCAGATGGGCGGGGGGGGTATTTGAGGTGTGTCCTTAAAATCATGGTCCAAAGTGGTCATTTCAGGCAGCGCTGATAGGAATATTCAAGACAAACCACAAGCTGGTTTTAGCGGTAACGCGGTTGGTTATGGCATGGATTTTGACAGCACAAACGCACCCAATCCAGCCGTGACACCCACTGCCCATGTGTGCATGGAACAAGAGAAGCCGAATGTGCTTTTGCTGCCCGTCTACTTCCTATTTACAAACATAAAAACACGTTTTTTCCCCCTTCCATTTTGTTTTATTTAATTAAATACCAAGCCTCCTCTCAACGAAGGCTTTATAGTGTCTGTCAATAAGGGGTTAAATATTAAAATCACCAAAGCTTTATTAAATTAACGCCAAGTTTGAGAGGAGTAAATCCTCTCCTGCATATTATGCAATGGCATGCATAAAACAGTTATATCATCGCATTATTATTGCATAAAACAGACCCATCACTGCAGTACAAAAAACCTGGGCTCACAATTTCAACCAATCACTGCATTTACTACGTGATCTGGTTGAATCAAGCCACACGTCAACAACTTTCCCCCTCGTCATTGCATTTGTGATAAAATCATTGCATATTGCCATGCAAAATGTCAGAATTGCCGCCGCAAAATCAAGCATTTTTCACCAAATATCACCAACAATCCCCGCAAAATCTTGAAGGGACTGCTAAAAGCTCGAGTCATCCGTATCGCGGAGACTGAATTCACGGTAAACGCTACATACGTCTGATCAATTGGAAGCTCTGAGACTCACAGCTGTAATCGTTGCCCAAGGTGCTTCTAAAATGTGTCGACTCAGGACTGCGAATTCTTATGTCAATTAGATAGTTCATTTTATTAGCAAACATTTCTAGAAACATGTTTTCACTTTGTCATTATGGGGTATTGAGTGTAGATTAAAAAATAAATATTGAATCCATTTTGAATGCAGGCTGTAACGTCACAGAATATGATATGTCAAGGGGTGTGAATACTCTGAAAACACTGACTGCCATATAACAACTAGACCGAGACCGCCCCCATGTGTTACAAAGTATACATCTCTTCTAAACATCGAGGTACGGGCTTTATGGTCTTAATAATATACAGAAAATAAAAACAACTTAACATTGGCGTTGGACATTTATTTCATAAGCTCTTTATACAGTATGCGTCTGTAACATTTAATTCTAAATCACGTTAATTATATATATATATTTTTTTTTTAAAGCACAAGTTGCGTAGACTTGCCACATTGGGAAGAAACCATATGAGTGCCCATCTCCCTGTAACAACATTCAATGTTTTCATTTACTTTTAAATAAACTCCATGATTCTGTCAATGTGCCCTTTAAAAAAAAAAGTAGAAATGATCACAATAAAATTATCATTTCAACTCCCTACATGTTGTGATTACTAACCAGATCAGTCACTCAATACAGTCTTCGTTCACAATCGCTGCTGTCCTTGTCTGTTCCTAGGGCTACAACTGAGATGGGGAAACAATATTTGTCCCCACAATTCCTCTTCATCTTTGAACATGCTTCAGAAGATTGTAAAGTTAGGGGAGTTAGTGTCCTTGTCTGTTTTTAAGACACTGATCGACAACACTGTTTGTGACAACTGCAGTTGTTTCTGATCTTCAATTGTATCTTTAACTTGTGAAATTGTCTTGTGTGTATTCTGTATCTTTCTGTCATGTTTTATGGACACGGCTTCTATTTCCCTGTTTTGACTTCTTGCCAGGTCACCCTCGAAAAATAGTTTGTTACTTAAAAATGGGTCTTACCTGGTTAAATTAAGGTTAAAAAACCTCTAAGAAGAACACCTTGGGTTCTGCATTAGAAATATGTGGTGGACTTTTTCCTACACATAATATTAACCCTCTATTCCGTAACTTTTAAAAAGTTATCACATTTGAGAAACCATACAGCAGAAACAAAAGTGAAAAGATAAGTGCCAAAATGTTCCTGAGAAATACAGTAGGATACTGTACTGATACCGATCCCCCTCCCAGTTCACTGCTAACCATGTGTATGTGACAAATAAAATTTGATTTGAGTTGATTTGCTTCAGTTGAGGCATGGCATCATCACTATGCGCTCTGTCTGGAAGAGAACGTGTCTTCTATCAAATCAAGTGTATTTATACAGCCCTTCGTACATCAGCTGATATCTCAAAGTGCTGTACAGAAACCCAGCCTAAAACCCCCAAAACAGCAAACAATGCAGGTGTTCTATGCCGACATCACTGTTTTCCCCAAAGCATTTCAAGCCACTACCCTGCAACATTTCATACAGTTTTCTGTTGTAATCCAGTTTGGTTTCCGAGCAGGTTTCTTTTCAGGATCGCAGCGATCTCTTCTGCGTTTGGTCGGTTTGCTGGAGTCTCCGAGAGCATTTTACTGATGAGTTTATGCTGTGGCAGAAAACACATGGGACAAAATGAAGATACTGTGTACTCACTCTAAAACAAGTTGTATAGACAGGCAAAACAGACTCCTTACCTCTAAGATAAACTTCTCACGGAAGTCAGAAGGAAATGTCCTTGTCTGCAGGCTCTGGAACACCTATGATAACATGGGGCAAAACTACAGAGTAAAAAGTGATGCTTTAGAAGTCAACAGCTTCTATAATATAATAGGTTTCCATCCAATTGGCGACAGCTTCTCATGCAAATACCCTACAATCTGCATAAAAACAGCACTTTCCAACCAGAGATGTTTCCATCAAATGTACTTGTTTCAGATAAAAGGCTGTGATGACGTAGTGATGATAGTAGATGGGGGTTATATGATGATGATAGGGGGTTATATGACGGTGATAGTAGATGGGGAGGGGGGGGAGGGGGGTATATGACGGTGATAGTAGATGGAGGGGGGTTATATGATGATGATAGGGGGGTTATATGACGGTGATAGTAGATGGGGAGGGGGGGGCTATGGATGGGGGAGGGGGTTTATATGACGGTGATAGTAGATGGGGGTTATATGACGGTGATAGTAGATGGGGGGGGGGTTATATGACGGTGATAGTAGATGGGGGGGGGTTATATGACGATGATAGTAGATGGGGGGGGGGTTATATGACGGATGGGGGGGGGGTTATATGACGATGATAGTAGATGGGGGGGTTATATGACGGTGATAGGGGGGGGGGGTATATGACGGTGATAGTAGATGGGGGGGGGTTATATGACGGTGATAGTAGATGGGGTGGGGGGGTTATATGACGGTGATAGTAGATGGGGGGGGGGTTATATGACGATGATAGTAGATGGGGGGTTATATGACGGTAGATGGGGGGGGGTTATATGACGATAGTAGATGGGGGATGGGGGGGTTATATGACGGTGATAGTAGATGGGGGGGGGGTTATATGACGGTGATAGTAGATGGGGGGGGGTTATATGACGGTGATAGTAGATGGGGGGGGGGGGGGTTATATGACGGTGATAGTAGATGGGGGGGGTTATATGACGGTGATAGTAGATGGGGGTGGGGTTATATGACGATGATAGTAGATGGGGGGGTTATATGACGATGATAGTAGATGGGGGGGTTATATGACGATGATAGTAGATGGGGGGGTTATATGACGGTGATAGTAGATGGGGGGGTGGGGTTATATGACGGTGATAGTAGATGGGGGGGTTATATGACGGTAAGATGGGGGGGGGCTTATATGACGATGATAGTAGATGGGGGGGGGGTTATATGACGGTGATAGTAGATGGGGGGGGGTTATATGACGGTGATAGTAGATGGGGGGGGGGTTATATGACGGTGATTATGTGATGGGGGGGTTATATGACGGTGATAGTAGATGGGGGGGGGTTATATGACGATGATAGTAGATGGGGGGGTGGGGTTATATGATAGTAGATGGGGAGGGGGTTATATGATGATGGGGGGGGGGGTTATATGACATAGTAGATGGGGGGGTGGGGTTATATGATGATGATAGGGGGGTTATATGACAGTAGATAGTAGATGGGGGGGTTATATGACAGTGATAGTAGATGGGGGGGGGGTTATATGACGGTGATAGTAGATGGGGGGTGGGGTTATATGACGATGATAGTAGATGGGGGGGGTTATATGACGGTGATAGTAGATGGGGGGGGGGGGTATATGACGATGATAGTAGATGGGGGGGGGTATATGACGGTGATAGTAGATGAGGGGGGTTATATGACGGTGATGGGGGGGGGGAGGGGGTTATATGATAGTAGATGGGGGGGGGGGTTATATGACGGTGATAGTAGATGGGGGGGGGGTTATATGACGATGATAGTAGATGGGGGGGTGGGGTTATATGACGATGATAGTAGATGGGGGGTGGGGTTATATGACGGTGATAGTAGATGGGGGGGGGGTTATATGACGGTGATAGTGATGGGGGGTTATATGACGGTGATAGTAGGGGGGTTATATGACGGTGATGGGGGGAGGGTTATATGACGGTGATGGGGGGGGGTTATATGACGGTGATGGGGGGAGGGTTATATGACGGTGATGGGGGGAGGGTTATATGACGGTGATGGGGGGGAGGGTTATGTGACGGGGATGGGAGGGGGTTATGTGACGATAGGGGGAGGGGGTTATGTGACGGTGGGAGGGGATGGGGGGGGAGGGGTTATGTGATGGGGGGAGGGGGCTATGTGATGGGGGGGTTATGTGATGGGGGGAGGGGGGGGTTATGTGATGGGGGGAGGGGGTTATATGACGGTGATGGGGGGAGGGGGGGGGTATATGACGGTGATGGGGGGTTATATGACGGTGATGGGGGGGGTTATATGACGGTGATAGTAGATGGGGGGGGGGTTATATGACGATGATGGGGGGGGGGGGGGTTATATGACGGTGATGGGGGGGTTATATGACGGTGATAGTAGATGGGGGTGGGGTTATATGACGATGATAGTAGATGGGGGGTGGGGTTATATGACGATGATAGTAGATGGGGGGTGGGGTTATATGACGATGATAGTAGATGGGGGGGGGGGCTTATATGACGTGATGGGGGGGGGGGGCTTATATGACGGGGGGAGGGGGTTAGTGATGGGGGGGGGGGGGGTTATATGACGGTGATGGGGGGGTTATATGACGGTGATAGTAGATGGGGGGTGGGGTTATATGACGATGATAGTAGATGGGGGGTAGATGGGGTTATATGACAGTAGATGGGGGGGGGTGGGGTTATATGACGATGATAGTAGATGGGGGTGGGGTTATATGACGATGATAGTAGATGGGGGGTGGGGTTATATGACAGTAGATGGGGGGGGGGTTATATGACGATGATAGTAGATGGGGGTTTATATGACGATGATAGTAGATGGGGGGTGGGGTTATATGACAGTAGATGGGGGGGGGCTGGGGTTATATGACGATGATAGTAGATGGGGGGTGGGGTTATATGACGATGATAGTAGATGGGGGGGGGTTATATGTGATAGTAGATGGGGGGTGGGGTTATATGACGATGATAGTAGATGGGGGGGTGGGGTTATATGACGATGATAGTAGATGGGGGGGGGGGTTATATGACGATGATAGTAGATGGGGGTGGGGTTATATGACGATGATAGTAGATGGGGGTGGGGTTATATGACGATGATAGTAGATGGGGAGGGGGGGCTATGTGATGGGGGGGAGGGGGGTTATATGACGGTGATAGTAGATGGGGGGGGGTTATATGATGATGATAGGGGGGTTATATGACGGTGATAGTAGATGGGGAGGGGGGGCTATGTGATGGGGGGAGGGGGGGTTATATGATGATGATAGGGGGGTTATATGACGGTGATAGTAGATGGGGGGTTATATGACGGTGATAGTAGATGGGGGGGGTTATATGACGGTGATGGGGGGGGTTATATGACGGTGATGGGGGGGGGGGTTATATGACGATGATAGTAGATGGGGGGGGGTTATATGACGGTGATAGTAGATGGGGGGGGGGGGGTTATATGACGATGATAGTAGATGGGGGGGGGGTTATATGACGATGATAGTAGATGGGGGGGTGGGGTTATATGACGGTGATAGTAGATGGGGGGGTTATATGACGGTGATAGTAGATGGGGGGGTTATATGACGGTGATGATGGGGGGGGGTTATATGACGGTGATGGGGGGAGGGTTATATGACGGTGATGGGGGGAGGGTTATATGACGGTGATGGGGGAGGGTTATATGACGGTGATGGGGGGAGGGTTATATGACAGTGATGGGGGGTGGGTTATATGACGGTGATGGGGGGGGGGTTATATGACGGTGATGGGGGGAGGGTTATGTGATGGGGGAGGGGGGTTATGTGACGGGGGGGGGGGGGGTTATGTGACGGGGGGGTTAGATGACGGGGGGAGGGGTTATGTGATAGGGGGGAGGGGGTTATGTGACGGGGGAGGGGGGTTATGTGATGGGGGGGAGGGGGCTATGTGATGGGGGGGGGTTATGTGATGATTATGTGATGGGGGGAGGGGGGTTATATGATGGGGGGAGGGGGGGGTTTATATGACGGTGATGGGGGGGGGGGGGGGTTATATGACGGTGATGGGGGGGGGGTTATATGACGGTGATGGGGGGGGTTATATGACGGTGATAGTAGATGGGGGGGGTGGGGTTATATGACGATGATGGGGGGAGGGGGTTATATGACGGTGATGGGGGGGGGGTTATATGACGGTGATAGTAGATGGGGGGTGGGGTTATATGACGATGATAGTAGATGGGGGGGTGGGGTTATATGACGATGATAGTAGATGGGGGTGGGGTTATATGACGATGATAGTAGATGGGGGGGGGCTTATATGACGGATGGGGGGGGGGGTTATATGACGGTGATGGATGGGGGGGTGGGGTTATATGACGGTGATGGGGGGGGGTTATATGACGGTAGATGGGGGGGGGTTATATGACGGTGATAGTAGATGGGGGGTGGGGTTATATGACGGTGATAGTAGATGGGGGTGGGGTTATATGACGATGATAGTAGATGGGGGTGGGGTTATATGACGATGATAGTAGATGGGGGGTGGGGTTATATGACAGTAGATGGGGGGGGGTATATGACGATGATAGTAGATGGGGGGGGGGTTATATGACAGTAGATGGGGGGTGGGGTTATATGACGATGATAGTAGATGGGGGGGTGGGGTTATATGACAGTAGATGGGGGGGGGTGGGGTTATATGACAGTAGATGGGGGGTGGGGTTATATGACAGTAGATGGGGGGGGGTGGGGTTATATGACGATGATAGTAGATGGGGGGTGGGGTTATATGACGATGATAGTAGATGGGGGTGGGGTTATATGACGATGATAGTAGATGGGGGGGGGGGGGTTATATGACGATGATAGTAGATGGGGGGGTGGGGTTATATGACGATGATAGTAGATGGGGGGTGGGGTTATATGACGGTGATGGGGGGTAGGGGTTATGTGACGGGGGGAGGGGTTATGTGATGGGGGGGGGGGTTATGTGATGGGGGGAGGGGGTTTATATGACAGTAGATGGGGGTGGGGTTATATGACAGTAGATGGGGGGTGGGGTTATATGACAGTAGATGGGGGGTGGGGTTATATGACAGTAGATGGGGGGTGGGGTTATATGACAGTAGATGGGGGGGTGGGGTTATATGACAGTAGATGGGGGGTGGGGTTATATGACAGTAGATGGGGGTGGGGTTATATGACAGTAGATGGGGGGTGGGGTTATATGACAGTAGATGGGGGGTGGGGTTATATGACAGTAGATGGGGGGGTGGGGTTATATGACAGTAGATGGGGGGGGGGGTTATATGACAGTAGATGGGGGTGGGGTTATATGACAGTAGATGGGGGTGGGGTTATATGATAGTAGATGGGGGGTGGGGTTATATGATAGTAGATGGGGGTGGGGTTATATGATAGTAGATGGGGGGTGGGGTTATATGATAGTAGATGGGGGGTGGGGTTATATGATAGTAGATGGGGGGTGGGGTTATATGATAGTAGATGGGGGGTGGGGTTATATGATAGTAGATGGGGGGTGGGGTTATATGATAGTAGATGGGGGGTGGGGGTTATATGATAGTAGATGGGGGTGGGGTTATATGATAGTAGATGGGGGGTGGGGTTATATGATAGTAGATGGGGGGTGGGGTTATATGATAGTAGATGGGGGTGGGGTTATATGATAGTAGATGGGGGGTGGGGTTATATGATAGTAGATGGGGGGGTGGGGTTATATGATAGTAGATGGGGGGTGGGGTTATATGATAGTAGATGGGGGGTGGGGTTATATGATAGTAGATGGGGGGGTGGGGTTATATGATAGTAGATGGGGGTGGGGTTATATGACGATGATAGTAGATGGGGGGGTGGGGTTATATGACGATGATAGTAGATGGGGGGTGGGGTTATATGACGATGATAGTAGATGGGGGTGGGGTTATATGACGATGATAGTAGATGGAGGGGGTGGGGTTATATGACAATGATAGTAGATGGGGGGGTGGGGTTATATGACGGTAATAGTAGATAGGGGGGTGTGATGGGGGGAGGGGGGGGGTTTATATGACGGTGATAGTAGATGGGGAGGGGGGGGGGATGTGATGGGGGGGGAGGGGGGGGGTTATATGATGATGATAGGGGGTTATATGACGGTGATAGTAGATGGGGGGGGGGGGGGTTATATGACGGTGATAGTAGATGGGGGGGGTTATATGACGGTGATAGTAGATGGGGGGGGGTTATATGACGGTGATGGGGGGGGGTTATATGACGATGATAGTAGATGGGGGGGTTATATGACGGTGATAGTAGATGGGGGGGGGTGGGGTTATATGACGATGATAGTAGATGGGGGTGGGGTTATATGACGATGATAGTAGATGGGGGGTGGGGTTATATGACGGTGATAGTAGATGGGGGGGGGGGTTATATGACGGTGATAGTAGATGGGGGGGGTTATATGACGGTGACGGTGATGGGGGGTTATATGACGGTGATAGTGATGGGGGGTTATATATGACGGTGATGGGGGGAGGGTTATATGACGGTGATGGGGGGAGGGTTATATGACGGTGATGGGGGGGTGGGTTATATGACGGTGATGGGGGGGGAGGGTTATATGACGGTGATGGGGGGAGGGTTATGTGACGGGGGGGGGGTTATGTGACGGGGGGAGGGGGGGTTATATGACGGGGGGAGGGGGTTATGTGACGGGGGGGGGGGTTATGTGACAGGGGGGGGGGGGTTATGTGACGGGGGGAGGGGGTTATGTGATGGGGGAGGGGGTTATGTGACGGGGGAGGGGGCTATGTGATGGGGGGTTATGTGATGGGGGAGGGGGGTTTATATGACGGTGATGGGGGGAGGGGGGGTTATATGACGGTGATGGGGGGGTTATATGACGGTGATAGTAGATGGGGAATGGGGTTATATGACGATGATGGGGGAGGGGGGTTATATGACGGTGATGGGGGGGGGGGTTATATGACGGTGATAGTAGATGGGGGTGGGGTTATATGACGGTGATAGTAGATGGGGGTGGGGTTATATGACAGTAGATGGGGGGTGGGGTTATATGACGATGATAGTAGATGGGGGGGTGGGGTTATATGACAGTAGATGGGGGGGTGGGGTTATATGACGATGATAGTAGATGGGGGGTGGGGTTATATGACAGTAGATGGGGGGTGGGGTTATATGACAGTAGATGGGGGGTGGGGTTATATGACAGTAGATGGGGGGGGGGGTTATATGACGATGATAGTAGATGGGGGGTGGGGTTATATGACGATGATAGTAGATGGGGGGTGGGGTTATATGACGATGATAGTAGATGGGGGTGGGGGGGTTATATGACGATGATAGTAGATGGGGGGTGGGGTTATATGACGATGATAGTAGATGGGGGGGGTGGGGTTATATGACGATGATAGTAGATGGGGGGTGGGGTTATATGACGATGATAGTAGATGGGGGGGTGGGGTTATATGACGATGATAGTAGATGGGGGGGTGGGGTTATATGACGATGATAGTAGATGGGGGGGTTATATGACGGTGATGGGGGGGGGTTATATGACGGTGATGGGGGGGTTATATGACGGTGATGGGGGGGGTTATATGACGGTGATAGTAGATGGGGGGGGGGGTTATATGACGATGATAGTAGATGGGGGGGGTTATGACGGTGATAGTAGATGGGGGGGGGGGTTATATGAAGGTGATAGTAGATGGGGAGGGGGGGGCTATGTGATGGGGGGGGGGGTTTATATGACGGTGATAGTAGATGGGGAGGGGGGGGCTATGTGATGGGGGGGGGGTTTTATATGACGGTGATGGGGGGGGGGTTATATGACGATGATAGTAGATGGGGGGGTTATATGACGGTGATGGGGGGGGGTTATATGACGGTGATGGGGGGTTATATGACGGTGATAGTAGATGGGGGGGGTTATATGACGATGATAGTATTTGGGGGGGGGTTATGACGGTGATAGTAGATGGGGGGGGGTTATATGACGGTGATAGTAGATGGGGGGGGGTTATATGACAGATGGGGAGGAGGGGGGTTTATATGATGATGATAGGGGGGTTATATGACGGTGATAGTAGATGGGGAGGGGGGCTATGTGATGGGGGGAGGGGGTTTATATGACGGTGATAGTAGATGGGGGGGGTTATATGACAGTGATAGTAGATGGGGGGGGTTATATGACGGTGATGGGGGGGTTATATGACGGTGATGGGGGGGTTATGTGACGGGGGGAGGGGGTTATGTAGACGGGGGGAGGGGGTTATGTGACGGGGGGAGGGGGTTATGTGACGGGGGGAGGGGTTATGTGACGGGGGGGAGGGGTTATATGACGGGGGGGGGGGTTATGTGACGGGGGGAGGGGGTTATGTGATGGGGGGAGGGGGCTATGTGATGGGGGGGTTATGTGATGGGGGGAGGGGGTTTATATGACGGTGATGGGGGGAGGGGGGGTTATATGACGGTGATGGGGGGGGTTATATGACGGTGATGGGGGGGTTATATGACGGTGATAGTAGATGGGGGTGGGGTTATATGACGATGATGGGGGAGGGGGTTATATGACGGTGATGGGGGGGGGTTATATGACGGTGATAGTAGATGGGGGTGGGGTTATATGACGATGATAGTAGATGGGGGGGGTGGGGTTATATGACGATGATAGTAGATGGGGGGTGGGGTTATATGACGATGATAGTAGATGGGGGGGGCTTATATGACGTGATGATGGGGGGGGTTATATGACGGTGATGGGGGGTGGGGTTATATGACGGTGATGGGGGGGTGGGGTTATATGACGGTGATGGGGGGTGGGGTTATATGACAGTAGATGGGGGGGTGGGGTTATATATGATGATGATAGTAGATGGGGGGGGTGGGGTTATATGACAGTAGATGGGGGGTGGGGTTATATGACGATGATAGTAGATGGGGGGTGGGGTTATATGACAGTAGATGGGGGGTGGGGTTATATGACAGTAGATGGGGGGGTGGGGTTATATGACGATGATAGTAGATGGGGGGGTGGGGTTATATGACGATGATAGTAGATGGGGGGTGGGGTTATATGACAGTAGATGGGGGGTGGGGTTATATGACGATGATAGTAGATGGGGGGGGGGGTTATATGACAGTAGATGGGGGGGTGGGGTTATATGACAGTAGATGGGGGGTGGGGTTATATGACGATGATAGTAGATGGGGGGTGGGGTTATATGACGATGATAGTAGATGGGGGGGTGGGGTTATATGATATGATAGTAGATGGGGGTGGGGTTATATGACGATGATAGTAGATGGGGGTGGGGTTATATGACGATGATAGTAGATGGGGGGTGGGGTTATATGACGATGATAGTAGATGGGGGGTGGGGTTATATGACGATGATAGTAGATGGGGGGTGGGGTTATATGACGATGATAGTAGATGGGGGTGGGGTTATATGACGATGATAGTAGATGGGGGTGGGGTTATATGACGATGATAGTAGATGGGGGGTGGGGTTATATGACGATGATAGTAGATGGGGGGTGGGGTTATATGACGGTGATGGGGGGGGTTATATGACGGTGATGGGGGGGTTATATGACGGTGATAGTAGATGGGGGGGGGTTATATGACGATGATAGTAGATGGGGGGGGGTTATATGACGGTGATAGTAGATGGGGGGGGGTTATATGAAGGTGATAGTAGATGGGGGGGGGGGGCTATGTGATGGGGGGAGGGGGGTTTATATGACGGTGATAGTAGATGGGGGGGTGGGGTTATGATGGGGGGAGGGGGGTTTATATGACGGTGATGGGGGGGGGTTATATGACGGTGATAGTAGATGGGGGGGGGGGTTATATGACGGTGATGGGGGGTTATATGACGGTGATGGGGGGGGGGTTATATGACGGTGATAGTAGATGGGGGGGGGGTTATATGACGATGATAGTAGATGGGGGGGTTATGACGGTGATAGTAGATGGGGGGGGGTTATATGACGGTGATAGTAGATGGGGAGGGGGTTATGTGACGTAGGGGGGGGGGGTTTATATGACGGTGATAGTAGATGGGGGGGTTATATGATGATGATAGGGGGTTATATGACGGTGATAGTAGATGGGGGGGGGGCTATGTGATGGGGGGGGGGGGGGTTTATATGACGGTGATAGTAGATGGGGGGGGTTATATGACAGTGATAGTAGATGGGGGGGGGGTTATATGACGGTGATAGTAGATGGGGGGGGGGGGCTATGTGATGGGGGGAGGGGGTTTATATGACGGTGATGGGGGGGGGTTATATGACGGTGATGGGGGGGGTTATATGACGGTGATGGGGGGGGGGTTATATGACGGTGATGGGGGGGGGTTATATGACGGTGATAGTAGATGGGGGGGGGTTATGACGGTGATAGTAGATGGGGGGGGGTTATATGACGGTGATAGTAGATGGGGGGGGGGGCTATGTGATGGGGGGAGGGGGTTTATATGACGGTGATAGTAGATGGGGGGGGGTTATATGATGATGATAGGGGGTTATATGACGGTGATAGTAGATGGGGAGGGGGGCTATGTGATGGGGGGGGGTTTATATGACGGTGATAGTAGATGGGGGGTGGGGTTATATGACGGTGATAGTAGATGGGGGGGTTATATGACGATGATAGTAGATGGGGGGGGGGGTTATATGACGGTGATAGTAGATGGGGGGGGTTATATGACGGTGATAGTAGATGGGGGGGGGTTATATGACGGTGATGGGGGGGGTTATATGACGGTGATGGGGGGGGTTATATGACGGTGATGGGGGGGTTATATGACGGTGATGGGGGGGTTATATGACGGTGATGGGGGGGGTTATATGACGGTGATGGGGGGGGGTTATATGACGGTGATGGGGGGGGGTTATATGACGGTGATGGGGGGGTTATATGACGGTGATGGGGGGAGGGTTATATGACGGTGATGGGGGGGTTATGTGACGGTGATGGGGGGAGGGTTATGTGACGGGGGAGGGTTATGATGGGGGATGGGTTATGTGACGGGGGGGGGGGTTATGTGACGGGGGGGGGTTATGTGACGTGGGGGGGGTTATGTGACGTAGGGGAGGGGGGTTATATGTGACGGGGGGAGGGGGTTATGTGACGGGGGGAGGGTTATATGACGGGGGGGGGGTTATGTGATGGGGGGAGGGGGTTATATGACAGTAGATGGGGGGAGGGGGTTATATGACGTAGATGGGGAGGGGGTTATGTGATGGGGGGGTTATGTGATGGGGGGAGGGGGGTTATGTGATGGGGGGAGGGGGTTATATGACGGTGATGGGGGGTTATATGACGGTGATGGGGGGGGTTATATGACGGTGATAGTAGATGGGGGTGGGGTTATATGACGATGATAGTAGATGGGGGTGGGGTTATATGACGATGATAGTAGATGGGGGGTGGGGTTATATGACGATGATCGTAGATGGGGGGGGTTATATGACGATGATGGGGGGAGGGGGGTTATATGACGGTGATGGGGGGGTTATATGACGATGATAGTAGATGGGGGGGTGGGGTTATATGACGATGATCGTAGATGGGGGGTTATATGACGATGATGGGGGGAGGGGGTTATATGACGGTGATGGGGGGGTTATATGACGGTGATAGTAGATGGGGGTGGGGTTATATGACGATGATAGTAGATGGGGGGTGGGGTTATATGACGATGATAGTAGATGGGGGGGGGTTATATGACGGTGATGGGGGGGGGGGGTTATGACAGTGACGGGGGGAGGGGGTTATGTGATGGGGGGTTATGTGATGGGGGAGGGGGGTTATATGACGGTGATAGTAGATGGGGGGTGGGGTTATATGACGATGATAGTAGATGGGGGTGGGGTTATATGACGATGATAGTAGATGGGGGGGTGGGGTTATATGACGATGATAGTAGATGGGGGTGGGGTTATATGACGATGATAGTAGATGGGGGGTGGGGTTATATGACGATGATAGTAGATGGGGGTGGGGTTATATGACAGTAGATGGGGGGGTGGGGTTATATGACGATGATAGTAGATGGGGGGGGTTATATGACGATGATAGTAGATGGGGGGGGGTTATATGACGGTGGTAGTAGATGGGGGGTGGGGTAATATGACGATGATAGTAGATGGGGGGGGGGTTATATGACGATAGATAGTAGATGGGGTGGGGTTATATGACAGTAGATGGGGGGGTGGGGTTATATGACGATGATAGTAGATGGGGGTGGGGTTATATGACGATGATAGTAGATGGGGGTGGGGGTTATATGACGATGATAGTAGATGGGGGGTGGGGTTATATGACGATGATAGTAGATGGGGGGTGGGGTTATATGACAGTAGATGGGGGGTGGGGTTATATGACGATGATAGTAGATGGGGGGTGGGGTTATATGACGATGATAGTAGATGGGGGGGTGGGGTTATATGACGATGATAGTAGATGGGGGGGGGGTTATATGACGGTGATAGTAGATGGGGGGTGGGGTTATATGACGATGATAGTAGATGGGGGGGGGGTTATATGACGATGATAGTAGATGGGGGTGGGGTTATATGACGATGATAGTAGATGGGGGGGTGGGGTTATATGACAGTAGATGGGGGGGTGGGGTTATATGACAGTAGATGGGGGGGTGGGGTTATATGACGATGATAGTAGATGGGGGGTGGGGTTATATGACAGTAGATGGGGGGTGGGGTTATATGACAGTAGATGGGGGGGTTATATGACGATGATAGTAGATGGGGGGGTTATATGACGGTGATGGGGGGAGGGGTTATGTGATGGGGGTGGGGTTATATGACGGTGATAGTAGATGGGGGTGGGGTTATATGATAGTAGATGGGGGTGAGGTTATATGATAGTAGATGGGGGGTGGGGTTATATGATAGTAGATGGGGGGGTGGGGTTATATGATAGTAGATGGGGGGGTGGGGTTATATGATAGTAGATGGGGGGTGGGGTTATATGACAGTAGATGGGGGGTGGGGTTATATGACAGTAGATGGGGGTGGGGTTATATGACAGTAGATGGGGGGTGGGGTTATATGACAGTAGATGGGGGTGGGGTTATATGACAGTAGATGGGGGGTGGGGTTATATGACAGTAGATGGGGGGGTGGGGTTATATGACGATGATAGTAGATGGGGGTGGGGTTATATGACGATGATAGTAGATGGGGGGGGGTGGGGTTATATGACGATGATAGTAGATGGGGGGGTGGGGTTATATGACGATGATAGTAGATGGGGGGGTGGGGTTATATGACAGTAGATGGGGGGTGGGGTTATATGACAGTAGATGGGGGGTGGGGTTATATGACAGTAGATGGGGGTGGGGTTATATGACAGTAGATGGGGGGGTGGGGTTATATGACGATGATAGTAGATGGGGGGGTGGGGTTATATGACGATGATAGTAGATGGGGGGTGGGGTTATATGACGATGATAGTAGATGGGGGGGTGGGGTTATATGACGATGATAGTAGATGGGGGGGTGGGGTTATATGACAGTAGATGGGGGGTGGGGTTATATGACAGTAGATGGGGGGGGTTGGGGTTATATGACAGTAGATGGGGGGTGGGGTTATATGACAGTAGATGGGGGTGGGGTTATATGACAGTAGATGGGGGGGTGGGGTTATATGACAGTAGATGGGGGGGGTGGGGTTATATGACAGTAGATGGGGGGTGGGGTTATATGACAGTAGATGGGGGGTGGGGTTATATGACAGTAGATGGGGGTGGGGACCAAAGTATATGACGATGATAGTAGATGGGGGGTGGGGTTATATGACATGATAGTAGATGGGGGGTGGGGTTATATGACAGTAGATGGGGGGGTGGGGTTATATGACGATGATAGTAGATGGGGGGTGGGGTTATATGACAGTAGATGGGGGGGGGTGGGGTTATATGACGATGATAGTAGATGGGGGGTGGGGTTATATGACAGTAGATGGGGGTGGGGTTATATGACAGTAGATGGGGGTGGGGTTATATGACAGTAGATGGGGGGGTGGGGTTATATGACAGTAGATGGGGGGGTTATATGACGATGACAGTAGATGGGGGGGTTATATGACGGTGAGATGGGGGGGGGGTTATATGACGGTGATAGTAGATGGGGGGGTTTATATGACGATGATAGTAGATGGGGGGGGTTATATGACGATGACAGTAGATGGGGGGGTGGGGTTATATGACATGATAGAGATGGGGGTGGGGTTATATGACGATGATAGTAGATGGGGGTGGGGTTATATGCCGATGATAGTAGATGGGGGTGGGGTTATATGACGATGATAGTAGATGGGGGGTGGGGTTATATGACGATGATAGTAGATGGGGGTGGGGTTATATGACGATGATAGTAGATGGGGGGTGGGGTTATATGACGATGATAGTAGATGGGGGGTGGGGTTATATGACGATGATAGTAGATGGGGGGTGGGGTTATATGACGATGATAGTAGATGGGGGGTGGGGTTATATGACGATGATAGTAGATGGGGGGTGGGGTTATATGACGATGATAGTAGATGGGGGGTGGGGTTATATGACGATGATAGTAGATGGGGGGACGATGGGGTTATATGACGATGATAGTAGATGGGGGGTGGGGTTATATGACGATGATAGTAGATGGGGGTGGGGTTATATGACGATGATAGTAGATGGGGGTGGGGTTATATGACGATGATAGTAGATGGGGGGTGGGGTTATATGACGATGATAGTAGATGGGGGGTGGGGTTATATGACGATGATAGTAGATGGGGGGATGGGGTTATATGACGATGATAGTAGATGGGGGGTGGGGTTATATGACGATGATAGTAGATGGGGGTGGGGTTATATGACGATGATAGTAGATGGGGGTGGGGTTATATGACGATGATAGTAGATGGGGGTGGGGTTATATGACGATGATAGTAGATGGGGGTGGGGTTATATGACGATGACAGTAGATGGGGGGTGGGGTTATATGACGATGACAGTAGATGGGGGGGGGTTATATGACGATGACAGTAGATGGGGGGTTATATGACGATGACAGTAGATGGGGGGGGTTATATGACGATGACAGTAGATGGGGGTTATATGACGATGACAGTAGATGGGGGTTATATGATGATGATAGTAGATGGGGGGGACGGTGTTTAACATGACACAGAACCAGATGTGAAAGCTACTGGGCAGGTGTTTAACATGACACAGAACCAGATGTGAAAGCTACTGGGCGGTGTTTAACATGACACAGAACCAGATGTGAAAGCTACTGGGCGGTGTTTAACATGACACAGAACCAGATGTGAAAGCTACTGGGTGGTGTGCTCACCTTGATCTTCTCTGAGACAGTGGACATGTGCCACAGGAGTTCAAACCATATCAGTCCCAGAGAGAATATATCCGTTTTCTCATCATATTTCCCCCCAGTCTTCTGGAAATACAAAAGTAATTTGTGGTTTGGGAGAGAATAACTAAATAGGAGTTGTTATGGACCTGACCAGAAGTCAAATGTATGCACCCATGACTAAATCGCTATGGATTAAAGCATCTGCTGAATGGCATATATTATGGCTAGACCAAGGATCAATTTCTTGAGCTGAAAATATTATTCATTGGCAAAACAAAAACTCCATTACCTGCTCAGGGCTCATGTAAATTGGTGTTCCTTTGTTGACAGTCCTGTACACTGATGCTCCACTCGGAGTGGTGATCGTGGTCACAAGACCAAAGTCTCCAATCTTCACCATGCCATCACTTCCAAACAATATGTTCTCTGGCTAAAAACAAAAAGGTATCACATTTATTAGGCGTCATTTCTCCATAAATGTCATCAATAATGTGGTTAAACTTGGCATCTGAAAACACAGGAAGACAGATTCTCACAAATACCTTTAAGTCTCTGTGAATAAGTCCTTCAGAGTGGATGTATTCCACTCCACAAACTATTTGCTGAAATATTCCATGTGCCTTGTCCTTCGTTCTAGCATTATTTTTGCTAATCCAGTCCTTCAGCGTCCCTCCCTCACAGAACTCCATCTGAATGAACAAACAAGACCAGTCTCCATTTCTGAAATAAAATAAAAACAGACAAATACAGAAGTCAAGAAACTTCCTCAGGGACATTCTAGAATATGACAGATGTAGTAAGTAGCCTATTGAATATCATTCTAGAATATGACAGATGTAGTAAGTAGCCTATTGAATATCATTCTAGAATATGACAGATGTAGTAAGTAGCCTATTGAATATCATTCTAGAATATGACAGATGTAGTAAGTAGCCTATTGAATATCATTCTAGAATATGACAGATGTAGTAAGTAGCCTATTGAATATCATTCTAGAATATGACAGATGTAGTAAGTAGCCTATTGAATATCATTCTAGAATATGACAGATGTAGTAAGTAGCCTATTGAATATCATTCTAGAATATGACAGATGTAGTAAGTAGCCTATTGAATATCATTCTAGAATATGACAGATGTAGTAAGTAGCCTATTGAATATCATTCTAGAATATGACAGATGTAGTAAGTAGCCTATTGAATATCATTCTAGAATATGACAGATGTAGTAAGTAGCCTATTGAATATCATTCTAGAATATGACAGATGTAGTAAGTAGCCTATTGAATATCATTCTAGAATATGACAGATGTAGTAAGTAGCCTATTGAATATCATTCTAGAATATGACAGATGTAGTAAGTAGCCTATTGAATATCATTCTAGAATATGACAGATGTAGTAAGTAGCCTATTGAATATCATTCTAGAATATGACAGATGTAGTAAGTAGCCTATTGAATATCATTCTAGAATATGACAGATGTAGTAGCCTATTGAATATCATTCTAGAATATGACAGATGTAGTAAGTAGCCTATTGAATATCATTCTAGAATATGACAGATGTTGTAGCCTATTGAATATAATTCTAGAATATGACAGATGTTGTAGCCTATTGAATATCATTCTAGAATATGACAGATGTAGTAAGTAGCCTATTGAATATCATTCTAGAATATGACAGATGTAGTAAGTAGCCTATTGAATATCATTCTAGAATATGACAGATGTTGTAGCCTATTGAATATCATTCTAGAATATGACAGATGTTGTAGCCTATTGAATATCATTCTAGAATATGACAGATGTTGTAGCCTATTGAATATCATTCTAGAATATGACAGATGTTGTAAGTAGCCTATTGAATATCATTCTAGAATATGACAGATGTTGTAGCCTATTGAATATCATTCTAGAATATGACAGATGTAGTAGCCTATTGAATATCATTCTAGAATATGACAGATGTTGTAGCCTATTGAATATCATTCTAGAATATGACAGATGTAGTAAGTAGCCTATTGAATATCATTCTAGAATATGACAGATGTTGTAGCCTATTGCATATCATTCTAGAATATGACAGATGTTGTAGCCTATTGAATATCATTCTAGAATATGACAGATGTAGTAGCCTATTGAATATCATTCTAGAATATGACAGATGTAGTAGCCTATTGCATATCATTCTAGAATATGACAGATGTAGTAGCCTATTGAATATTATTCTAGAATATGACAGATGTTGTAGCCTATTGAATATCATTCTAGAATATGACAGATGTAGTAGCCTATTGAATATCATTCTAGAATATGACAGATGTAGTAGCCTATTGAATATCATTCTAGAATATGACAGATGTAGTAGCCTATTGAATATCATTCTAGAATATGACAGATGTAGTAGCCTATTGAATATCATTCTAGAATATGACAGATGTAGTAGCCTATTGAATATCATTCTAGAATATGACAGATGTTGTAGCCTATTGAATATCATTCTAGAATATGACAGATGTTGTAGCCTATTGAATATCATTCTAGAATATGACAGATGTAGTAAGTAGCCTATTGAATATCATTCTAGAATATGACAGATGTTGTAGCCTATTGAATATCATTCTAGAATATGACAGATGTAGTAGCCTATTGAATATCATTCTAGAATATGACAGATGTTGTAGCCTATTGAATATCATTCTAGAATATGACAGATGTTGTAGCCTATTGAATATCATTCTAGAATATGACAGATGTAGTAAGTAGCCTATTGAATATCATTCTAGAATATGACAGATGTTGTAGCCTATTGCATATCATTCTAGAATATGACAGATGTTGTAGCCTATTGAATATCATTCTAGAATATGACAGATGTAGTAAGTAGCCTATTGAATATCATTCTAGAATATGACAGATGTAGTAAGTAGCCTATTGAATATCATTCTAGAATATGACAGATGTTGTAGCCTATTGCATATCATTCTAGAATATGACAGATGTTGTAGCCTATTGAATATCATTCTAGAATATGACAGATGTAGTAGCCTATTGAATATCATTCTAGAATATGACAGATGTAGTAGCCTATTGAATATCATTCTAGAATATGACAGATGTAGTAGCCTATTGAATATTATTCTAGAATATGACAGATGTTGTAGCCTATTGAATATCATTCTAGAATATGACAGATGTAGTAGCCTATTGAATATCATTCTAGAATATGACAGATGTAGTAGCCTATTGAATATCATTCTAGAATATGACAGATGTAGTAGCCTATTGAATATCATTCTAGAATATGACAGATGTAGTAGCCTATTGAATATCATTCTAGAATATGACAGATGTAGTAGCCTATTGAATATCATTCTAGAATATGACAGATGTAGCCTAAATATCATTCTAGTAGCCTATTGAATATCATTCTAGAATATGACAGATGTAGTAAGTAGCCTATTGAATATCATTCTAGAATATGACAGATGTAGTAGCCTATTGAATATCATTCTAGAATATGACAGATGTAGTAGCCTATTGAATATCATTCTAGAATATGACAGATGTAGTAAGTAGCCTATTGAATATCATTCTAGAATATGACAGATGTAGTAAGTAGCCTATTGCATATCATTCTAGAATATGACAGATGTTGTAGCCTATTGCATATCATTCTAGAATATGACAGATGTTGTAGCCTATTGAATATCATTCTAGAATATGACAGATGTTGTAGCCTATTGAATATCATTCTAGAATATGACAGATGTAGTAGCCTATTGAATATCATTCTAGAATATGACAGATGTTGTAGCCTATTGAATATCATTCTAGAATATGACAGATGTAGTAAGTAGCCTATTGAATATCATTCTAGAATATGACAGATGTAGTAAGTAGCCTATTGAATATCATTCTAGAATATGACAGATGTAGTAAGTAGCCTATTGAATATCATTCTAGAATATGACAGATGTAGTAAGTAGCCTATTGAATATCATTCTAGAATATGACAGATGTAGTAAGTAGCCTATTGAATATCATTCTAGAATATGACAGATGTAGTAAGTAGCCTATTGAATATCATTCTAGAATATGACAGATGTAGTAAGTAGCCTATTGAATATCATTCTAGAATATGACAGATGTAGTAAGTAGCCTATTGAATATCATTCTAGAATATGACAGATGTAGTAGCCTATTGAATATCATTCTAGAATATGACAGATGTAGTAAGTAGCCTATTGAATATCATTCTAGAATATGACAGATGTTGTAGCCTATTGAATATCATTCTAGAATATGACAGATGTTGTAGCCTATTGAATATCATTCTAGAATATGACAGATGTTGTAGCCTATTGAATATCATTCTAGAATATGACAGATGTTGTAGCCTATTGAATATCATTCTAGAATATGACAGATGTAGTAAGTAGCCTATTGAATATCATTCTAGAATATGACAGATGTAGTAAGTAGCCTATTGAATATCATTCTAGAATATGACAGATGTTGTAGCCTATTGAATATCATTCTAGAATATGACAGATGTTGTAGCCTATTGAATATCATTCTAGAATATGACAGATGTAGTAAGTAGCCTATTGAATATCATTCTAGAATATGACAGATGTAGTAAGTAGCCTATTGAATATCATTCTAGAATATGACAGATGTTGTAGCCTATTGAATATCATTCTAGAATATGACAGATGTTGTAGCCTATTGAATATCATTCTAGAATATGACAGATGTTGTAGCCTATTGCATATCATTCTAGAATATGACAGATGTAGTAGCCTATTGAATATCATTCTAGAATATGACAGATGTTGTAGCCTATTGAATATCATTCTAGAATATGACAGATGTTGTAGCCTATTGAATATCATTCTAGAATATGACAGATGTTGTAGCCTATTGAATATCATTCTAGAATATGACAGATGTTGTAGCCTATTGAATATCATTCTAGAATATGACAGATGTTGTAGCCTATTGCATATCATTCTAGAATATGACAGATGTAGTAGCCTATTGAATATCATTCTAGTGATTCACCTTGAGCTGGAATCGGTCATCGAGTGGTTTGCTTGGTCTTCGCTGGCTGTTTCAGAAAGGTCTAAATCTGATTGCTTTGTTACATGTGTAGATCCATCTCCCTGGTCTGAATAATTGTCAGAGTCTTCTGAGATTTCAGACTGGACCGACGACCTAAGAGTTGAACACAATAAATACGCTCCAGAATTTAACATTTTTGATGATCACAAATTAACTCATCTAAATGGCAAAATTAGACTTAATAATACTGTCTTTACTAACTCTGTGCTGTAGCCCCCATCGACCCAATTGGCATCCTCAGGCCAAGTCGTAGAGTAGCGAACAATGTTAGAATGTTCCAAGGTAGCCAGTGCTTTCACTTCACGATTTGCTTCTCTGTAAGAGAAAGGATCATAATTACAACATGTAAATGAACAGCTGATAGTTGCTGATAGAGCATCATGTTTAGGGGGAACAGAATGGGGACAGTAATGTCTTAAGCAATGACTGTATATATGAATGGACAAAGCCATTGATCACGTGACACCATTCATTCCTATGTGAAGACTCAATGAAGCCAAATCCGTGGTTGAATACCCATATTAACATACTCTATTTTTTATTAAGCTAAGAATGACGGGAATAGTCAAGTCAATAAACGTTGGGTAGTTAGATAGTCAAGTCAATAAACGTTGGGTAGTTAGATAGTCAAGTCAATAAACGTTGGGTAGTTAGATAGTCAAGTCAATAAACGTTGGGTAGTTAGATAGTCAAGTCAATAAACGTTGGGTAGTTAGATAGTCAAGTCAATAAACGTTGGGTAGTTAGTCAAGTCAGATAGTCAAGTCAATAAACGTTGGGTAGTTAGATAGTCAAGTCAATAAACGTTGGGTAGTTAGATAGTCAAGTCAATAAACGTTGGGTAGTTAGATAGACTATAGTTAATACACTGACAAGTTTGATGCATAACTACTAACGTTAGGTAGCATACCGGCACAAACTGCTGTAATGATATGCTATGTGGTTCGTAAGGACAGCGTAGCTAAAAAATTGTCAGCCAACATAACGTGTAACTTATTTGAAAAGTAATTAATTTATTACATTTGCTCAACATTTTATTAACATGTTTTTTATTTTATTTTACCTTTATTTAACCAGGCAAGTCAGTTAAGAACACATTCTTATTTTCAACGACGGCCTGGGAACAGTGGGTTAACTGCCTGTTCAGGGGCAGAACGACAGATTTGTACCTTGTCAGCTCGGGGGTTTGAACTCGCAACCTTCCGGTTACTAGTCCAACGCTCTAACCACTAGGCTACGCTGTGTCATAATTAGTTAAAGCAAAGGATTTGTATCGGCTCTCGTTGTACTTCGGCTGCATATTTTCCGCCATCTTTTCCAAATCTGAAAACGATGTAAAGCCACGACCATTTCCTGAAGAATTGCATTATGGGCCCTAAATTACAGAAATAGTGTCCCCTGCTTGTATACTTCATATTTTGGCGAATTTAGTCCTGTGTGGTCCTGTGTAGCTCAGTTGGTAGAGCATGGCGCTTGTAATGCCAGGGTAGTGGGTTCGATCCCCGGTACCACCCATACGTGAATGTATGCACACATGACTGTAAGTCGCTTTGGATAAAAGCGTCTGCTAAATGGCATATATTATTATATTAGTCACTTTTGGCATACTCACTACATCCATACTATGACCAATAAGCATACTATATACTCACTACACATCACAAATAGAACAGTTAGTATGAGTATTTGAACACAGCTCATATTTGAACACAGCTCATATGAAAACATGGCATCTCGCGGAAACATAACATGCAGATTGAGCTACTCCTGGAAGTGACGTTGTAGGCTGGCTCAGTGCTGCCCCCTCTCATTGAGTAAATCATGTTGAAGGCCGACCGAGGTACTGCAGGCTGCCATTAGACATAACATGCAGGCTGGCTCAGTGCTGCCCCCTCTCATTGAGTAAATCATGTTGAAGGCCGACCGAGGTACTGCAGGCTGCCATTAGACATAACATGCAGGCTGGCTCAGTGCTGCCCCCTCTCATTAAGTAACTCATGTTGAAGGCCGACCGAGGTACTGCAGGCTGCCATTAGCAACTAAACTATCCATATAACTTCTTCTCTTTGATTTGACTATAACGGAGAGCCTGTTTTCCTGCTGCAGTACCATGGTCGGCCTTTAACTTGGTGGCTTCAATGAGAGGGGGGCCGTCGTTCTCCTCTGGTCTTACCCCATATTCTTCACAATCTTCACAGCGTACGTTTTCCCATCCAATTTGTGTTGGGCTTTAGTGACACACCCAAAGCCTCCTGCACCCAGAACACTCAATAATTTGAAATCTTTGGAAAACCTGAAATGAAAACATAATTCAGATGTTGAGTATTTTAATAGTGAGGGTATGGTGATTTTTTTTAACCATTTTATCTTTATTTAACTAGGCAAGTCAGTTAAGAACAAATTTATTTTCATTGACGGCCTAGGAACAGGGACAGAACAACAGATTTGTACCTTGTCAGCTCGGGACTTGAACTTGCAACCTTTCGGTTACTAGTCCAACGCTCTAACCACTAGGCTACCCTGCCGCCCCTAATGTTTTAATAGGGAGGGTAGCCTATGGTGAGTGTTTTAATAGGGAGGGTAGCCTATGGTGAGTGTTTTAATAGGGAGGGTAGCCTATGGTGAGTGTTTTAATAGGGAGGGTAGCCTATGGTGAGTGTTTTAATAGGGAGGGTAGCCTATGGTGAGTGTTTTAATAGGGAGGGTAGCCTATGGTGAATGTTTTAATAGGGAGGGTAGCCTATGGTGAATGTTTTAATAGGGAGGGTAGCCTATGGTGAATGTTTTAATAGAGAGGGTAGCCTATGGTGAATGTTTTAATAGTGATGGTAGCCTATGGTGAGTGTTTTAATAGGGAGGGTAGACTATGGTGAGTGTTTTAATAGGGAGGGTAGCCTATGGTGAATGTTTTAATAGTGATGGTAGCCTATGGTGAGTGTTTTAATAGGGAGGGTAGACTATGGTGAATGTTTTAATAGGGAGGGTAGCCTGTGAGGTAATATGTGTTTTACTCCATTTCTTCACAGGCGAAGAAATTGGTCAGGTTGGTTACCTAGGAACAGTTTGATTAATAAAGAGTGGTCTACCTGGAGCGTTCAGTCAGTCTGATGGAAATATCTTGATCATAACTGGAGAGAGGGAGAGACAGAGAACACTTTCCAAGTCACCTGGCCCAAATATATATATCAATTAGAAACTCCTTCCCCAAATTCAAAATTAAAAGTTTAACATTCACAGAACAATGTAACAAGAGAAACTTTATAATTTTGGGGGAAAGGTCTGATGTTATAGAGTTGGCAGCACAGTATGTAACAGCTTGCCACTAGCTTAGGGAGGAAACATCATGTACTATTTCATATATTAATTATAAGTAATAGAATATATAAGTACCTGCAGTCATTTACTATTTTGTTTGTGAAATTGGATACTAAATGTTGAACATTATTTCATTTCTGCATTTGATATCTTTTAGTTTCATTTGTTATATATATTTTTCCCCTATGTGTGCCACATTCACAGACTTACCTCTGGTATTTAATAAACTCTACTCCACAGCTTGCTTCATCCTTCATTTTCCACACTTTCTCTCCCAACTTTTCTGCCTTGCCGCTACTTTGCAGGTCATAAAGATGCTTATTCACACATTTTCGTGTTTGGCCCAATTCTCTGGCAATTTCTTGCACACTCATCGCTCTTCCATCACTCTGTGACATCAGCACCCTCCTCAGTTCCTCCAATGTGTTGCCAGGGGTCTCAGAAGGACTAGGCACTCGATCTGACTCTGGAACAATCACAGAGACTGACGCCGCCCCTGGTTTCTCCACAGACCAGACTGGTGGTTTGTCTGTGGTTGCATAAAGAAGTCCAGCTCTGTTTAAAGTGTACAGGACACTGTTTACATCCTTGGCCTTCTTCAGTCCAACAGCCTTAGCTATCTGGAGGGCAGTGGATCCTTGTTTCTTCACCTCTAAAAAGTCACATATTCTCTTCTTCAAGGCCGACTGGTCTCCTTGCTGGTTGTCGCAGGACATAGTTACTAGAATGTTGAAGCATGGGAGTAAAGGCAAAAAATTACAGACTTTAGCCAGTTGATGTTAAAAGTTAAGTTACAATTATGAAATCATTGTCATATACTGATGGAAGTTAGCCTGTTGGAACCAGCCTGATTGCTGCGTCAACTTAAGGGATACTTAAGAGATTTTGGCAATGAAGCCCTTTAAACTACTTCCCCAGAGTCTGGTGAACTCACGGTTACCCTTTTTATGATTCTGCATCCAGTATGAAGGACGTTATAGGTAGTTTCACAAGCCAATGCTAACTAGCGTTAGCGCAAAGACTGGAAGTCTATAGTATCTACTAGCAAGCTAGAAGTTACCATATACAACCAGTCATTGCGCTAACGCTAGTTAGCAACTTCCTCCAAACTGCACGCAGACATACAAACGATATCTACGAGTTCATCCGACTCAAAGGAAGTAGATAAAGGCCTTCATTGCCAAAATCCTGAATGAAATAGAATGTTGAACGCAGCAATCAGGCTGGTTCCACCAATCAGTATGTTGGAAACCTCTGAGCATAAAGAACACAGTTCATGCTTTTCAACCATAAATAATACAAACTGCTGAAAAGCAGCTATTCATTTGACAAACTATTACTAATACAAACAGATATATACAGTTAAATGTATTTATTAATGTAATCAGTGTGAAACATGATGAATACTTGAGCAGTATTTCTAAAATGGTCTCATAACGAACATATAGTTGCTAACCTATATGATCCCTCATGGTCACCTGGTAAGTTCATATTTCATATGAATAAACAGATTTGAAATTTACATTTATAGAAGTACTAGGTCTATGTCGGATTTCGTCTTACCTTCCAGGTGACGAGATAAGATGACTCGCGAGTGTTTTCTCTAGATGGGATCCAGCTTTCGTCAATTCAGGTCAAAAGCATTTATTTATTTTTGCATTTCAGCTTACCCTTTCCTAATATTTTCCTAATTCTCATAACCTGTCACTCCTAACCTGCTGCGTCAATTCTCCTAAACCTGCTTCAAAAAGTCAATTCTGACAAAAACGTAACCCTTCTAACCATTACCCTGCTTTTGTAGTTCTACAACCCGGAAATGAGTTACGTCTGATTCGTTCAGCCATCCCTATGGCGGAAATGAATGTGGAGAGAATAGGGTTTAGGAATAAACGCCGAAAATAAGGTCCGAGGTTAACACAGGTTTTGGAGATCTTATACTTATTTTTTTTTATATGAGATAATAGGAGTCAGCTAACATGACCTTTATAAATTATGAAGCCTTTATGTGCTTTAAAAAAATAATATACATTCTTCAAAAGTCACAAAAAAATACGTTAATTGATGAATATTATTCCACAGAGCAAAACGTATAAAACCTTTTAAGCCTGCGTTTAACACATACCCAACTTATTTTCGTCGTTTATCCAAAAACGCCATTCATTTTCTCCATAAGATCTGTCCAAAGAACCATGCCGGAGTTAGTGCCTACAAAAAGACGCCATTACTATTTCTCTATAGTGTCCTGTAGACAATTTCGTTTTCGATTCGCCTGAAAACAGTACTGAAACTGATATGCGTCAGCCTGTGATTAGCCTGAACAGCTGATAGTGGTCGCTGTAGACCATAAAAATAGTTGCAAGTAAGCGCCACCTAGCGGCTGTTCAGGCTACCTGTTACTCAGCCATGATGTCTTGTCAATTATTGAAAACGATTATAGTTTTATTGTAGGCAAATGTCCACTGTTATTACTTAGGTTTTATGTCTATTTTGAGTGAAATGAAATGCCTGACTAACACATGTATTCTTATCAAACAGGGCTACCTGCTTTTCACAATACCCCAAATCCAGAACACATACAGTAGTATATAGAGCTGTTATAACATCAAACCCCCTTGCTCAAATGAACAGCAAACCTGGTTTCAAAAAAAGTCTGTATCATCTCATATTTCATGTGGACCCCATGTAGAGTAGCTGCTGCTTTCACAACAGCTAATGGGGATCCTAATAAAATACCAATATTTATTCAGTTCGTGAGATGTAGCTCTCAAAGCCCATCTAATCAACAGTATAAGTCTGAAACATTCATAACATTCCTGGCCATTTAAGAAAAGCACATCGTGTATTACTTCCTGTTGATCTGCTTTATCTATCTATATCCATAGTTGTTAATAACTTCCTGTTAATCTGCTTTATCTATCTATACCCATAGTTGTTAATAACTTCCTGTTGATCTGCTTTATCTATCTATACCCATAGTTGTTAATAACTTCCTGTTAATCTGCTTTATCTATCTATACCCATAGTTGTTAATAACTTCCTGTTAATCTGCTTTATCTATCTATATCCATAGTTGTTAATAACTTCCTGTTAATCTGCTTTGTCTATCTATACCCATAGTTGTTAATAACTTCCTGTTAATCTGCTTTATCTATCTATACCCATAGTTGTTAATAACTTCCTGTTAATCTGCTTTATCTATCTATACCCATAGTTGTTAATAACTTCCTGTTAATCTGCTTTATCTATCTATACCCATAGTTGTTAATAACTTCCTGTTAATCTGCTTTATCTATCTATATCCATAGTTGTTAATAACTTCCTGTTAATCTGCTTTGTCTATCTATACCCATAGTTGTTAATAACTTCCTGTTAATCTGCTTTATCTATCTATACCCATAGTTGTTAATAACTTCCTGTTAATCTGCTTTGTCTATCTATACCCATAGTTGTTAATAACTTCCTGTTAATCTGCTTTATCTATCTATACCCATAGTTGTTAATAACTTCCTGTTAATCTGCTTTATCTATCTATACCCATAGTTGTTAATAACTTCCTGTTAATCTGCTTTATCTATCTATATCCATAGTTGTTAATAACTTCCTGTTAATCTGCTTTATCTATCTATACCCATAGTTGTTAATAACTTCCTGTTAATCTGCTTTATCTATCTATATCCATAGTTGTTAATAACTTCCTGTTAATCTGCTTTGTCTATCTATACCCATAGTTGTTAATAACTTCCTGTTAATCTGCTTTGTCTATCTATACCCATAGTTGTTAATAACTTCCTGTTAATCTGCTTTATCTATCTATACCCATAGTTGTTAATAACTTCCTGTTAATCTGCTTTGTCTATCTATACCCATAGTTGTTAATAACTTCCTGTTAATCTGCTTTATCTATCTATATCCATAGTTGTTAATAACTTCCTGTTAATCTGCTTTATCTATCTATATCCATAGTTGTTAATAACTTCCTGTTAATCTGCTTTGTCTATCTATACCCATAGTTGTTAATAACTTCCTGTTAATCTGCTTTATCTATCTATATCCATAGTTGTTAATAACTTCCTGTTAATCTGCTTTGTCTATCTATACCCATAGTTGTTAATAACTTCCTGTTAATCTGCTTTATCTATCTATATCCATAGTTGTTAATAACTTCCTGTTAATCTGCTTTGTCCATCTATACCCATAGTTGTTAATAACTTCCTGTTAATCTGCTTTATCTATCTATATCCATAGTTGTTAATAACTTCCTGTTAATCTGCTTTGTCTATCTATACCCATAGTTGTTAATAACTTCCTGTTAATCTGCTTTATCTATCTATACCCATAGTTGTTAATAACTTCCTGTTAATCTGCTTTATCTATCTATACCCATAGTTGTTAATAACTTCCTGTTAATCTGCTTTGTCTATCTATACCCATAGTTGTTAATAACTTCCTGTTAATCTGCTTTATCTATCTATACCCATAGTTGTTAATAACTTCCTGTTGCATATTGGTTTCGTGGAATGATGTTCAGTTCAATATCTTTATGCCTCATACCATAGCCTACATAACAAACCGCAGCCTACAGTACATACAGTAGTCTACATAACAAACCGCAGTCTACAAAACAAACCGTAGTCTACTTAAAATACAGTAGCCTACATAACATACCGTAGCCTACAGTACATACCATACCGTAGCCCACAGTACATACCATACCGTAGCCTACAGTACATAACATACAGTACATGGTGTATAGTATCAACATCAAGGACCAGGTAAACTAAAGCAATGGTTTCAACATGGGACTTGTACCCTTATAGTATGTCAACTGTTTCTTCATGGATAGACAGGATCCTGCATTCATGACAAGTAGGAAACTACATTCAAATGAATGTAAGTTATTAACATAGAGCTTCCTATTGGTTGATTCAGATTCTATGTTAATAACTTACATTCATTTGAATGTAGTTTCCCACTTGATAGAATCTGAATCAACCAATAGGAAGCTCTATGTTAATAACTTATATTCATTTGAATGTAGTTTCCCACTTGATAGAATCTGAATCAACCAATAGGAAGCTCCATGTTAATAACATATTCATTTGAATGTAGTTTCCCACTTGATAGAATGTGAATCAACCAATAGGAGGCTCTATCAAGTGGGAAACTACATTCAAATGAATGTAAGTTATTATCATAAGGTGAATGCACCAATTTGTAAGTCGCTCTGGATAAGAGCGTCTGCTAAATGACTTAAATGTAAATGTAACATGGAGCTTCCTATTGGTTGATTCAGGCATCCTCTACTGACGGGATGAGGTCAATATGCTTCCAGGATACCCCGGCCAGGTCGATTAGAAAGGCCTGCTCGCTGAAGTGTTTTAGGGAGTGTTTTACAGTGATGAGGGGTGGTCGTTTAGCCGCAGACCCATTACGGATGCAGGCAACGAGGCAGTGATCGCTGAGATCTTGGTTGAAGACAGCAGAGGTGTATTTAGAGGGGAAGTTGGTTAGGATGATATCTATGAGGATGCCTGTGTTTACGAATTTGGGGTTGTAACTAGTAGGTTTATTGATAATTTGTGTGAGAATGAGGGCATCAAGCTTAGATCGTAGGATGGCCGGCGTGTTAAGCATGTCCCAGTTTAGGTCGCCTAACAGCACGAGCTCTGAAGACAGATGGGGGGGCAATCAATTCACTTATGGTGTCCAGGGCACAGCTGGGGGCAGAGGGTGATCTATAGCAAGCAGCAACTGTGAGAGACTTGTTTCTGGAAAGGTGGATTTTTTAAAGTAGAAGCTCAAATTGTTTTGGTACAGACCTGGATATTAGACATAACTCTGCAGGCTATCTCTGCAGGAGATTGCAACTCCACCCACTATGCAGTTCTATCTTGTCGAAAAAATGTTATAGTTAGGGATGGAAATTTCAGGGTTTTTGGTGGTCTTCCTAAGCCAGGGTTCAGACACGGCCAGGACATCAGGGATGTAGATGTAGCCTATTGAATATAATTCTAGAATATGACAGATGTAGTAGCCTATTGAATATCATTCTAGAATATGACAGATGTAGTAGCCTATTGCATATCATTCTAGAATATGACAGATGTAGTAGCCTATTGAATATCATTCAGATGAAGTAGCCTATTGAATATCATTCTAGAATATGACAGATGTAGTAGAATATGACAGATGTAGTAGCCTATTGAATATCATTCTAGAATATGACAGATGTAGTAGCCTATTGAATATCATTCTAGAATATGACAGATGTAGTAGCCTATTGAATATCATTCTAGAATATGACAGATGAAGTAGCCTATTGAATATCATTCTAGAATATGACAGATGTAGTAGCCTATTGAATATCATTCTAGAATATGACAGATGTAGTAAGTAGCCTATTGAATATCATTCTAGAATATGACAGATGTAGTAAGTAGCCTATTGAATATCATTCTAGAATATGACAGATGTAGTAGCCTATTGAATATCATTCTAGAATATGACAGATGTAGTAGCCTATTGAATATCATTCTAGAATATGACAGATGTAGTAGCCTATTGAATATCATTCTAGAATATGACAGATGTAGTAGCCTATTGAATATCATTCTAGAATATGACAGATGTTGCTGGGTGAGTGTTTTAATAGTGAGGGTAGACTATGGTGAGTGTTTTAATAGTGAGGGTAGACTATGGTAAATGTTTTAATAGTGAGAGTAGCTTGTGAGGTAATATGCATTTTTCTCAATTTCTTCAGGGGAGAATGGGATCGTAGTCCTCTGGGTCAGGTAGTCCTCTGGGTCAGGTAGTCCTCTGGGTCAGGTAGTCCTCTGGGTCATCTAGGAACAGTTTGATGTAATAAAGAGCGGTCTACTTGGTGTGATGGAAATATCTTGATCATAACTGCAGAGAGAGAGAGAGAGAGAGAGAGAGAGAGAGAGAGAGAGAGAGAGAGAGAGAGAGAGAGATTCAGTTGATGTTACCATGTAAAAGAGCACAAACAAAGCCAAACCTTAACCAAATACAGAATTACAGACACCATCAGAAAAACATGGTTAGCCAGAGAACAGACTGGCATCACTGTGGGTCAGGAAGCCAGAGAGAACAGACTGGCATCACTGTGGGTCAGGAAGCCAGAGAGGACAGACTGGCATCACTGTCAGTCAGGAAGCCAGAGAGGACAGACTGGCATCACTGTCAGTCAGGAAGCCAGAGAGGACAGACTGGCATCACTGTGGGTCAGGAAGCCAGAGAGGACAGACTGGCATCACTGTGGGTCAGGAAGCCAGAGAGGACAGACTGGCATCACTGTGGGTCAGGAAGCCAGAGAGGACAGACTGGCATCACTGTGGGTCAGGAAGCCAGAGAGGACAGACTGGCATCACTGTGGGTCAGGAAGCCAGAGAGGACAGACTGGCATCACTGTCAGTCAGGAAGCCAGAGAGGACAGACTGGCATCACTGTGGGTCAGGAAGCCAGAGAGGACAAACTGGCATCACTGTGGGTCAGGAAGCCAGAGGACAGAATGGCATCACTGTGGGTCAGGAAGCCAGAGAGGACAGACTGGCATCACTGTGGGTCAGGAAGCCAGAGAGAACAGACTGGCATCACTGTGGGTCAGGAAGCCAGAGAGAACAGACTGGCATCACTGTGGGTCAGGAAGCCAGAGAGGACAGACTGGCATCACTGTCAGTCAGGAAGCCAGAGAGGACAGACTGGCATCACTGTCAGTCAGGAAGCCAGAGAGGACAGACTGGCATCACTGTGGGTTAGGAAGCCAGAGAGGAGACTGGCATCACTGTGGGTCAGGAAGCCAGAGAGGACAGACTGGCATCACTGTGGGTCAGGAAGCCAGAGAGGACAGACTGGCATCACTGTGGGTCAGGAAGCCAGAGAGGACAGACTGGCATCACTGTCAGTCAGGAAGCCAGAGAGGACAGACTGGCATCACTGTGGGTCAGGAAGCCAGAGAGGACAGACTGGCATCACTGTGGGTCAGGAAGCCAGAGAGGACAGACTGGCATCACTGTGGGTCAGGAAGCCAGAGGACAGACTGGCATCACTGTGGGTCAGGAAGCCAGAGAGGACAAACTGGCATCACTGTGGGTCAGGAAGCCAGAGGACAGACTGGCATCACTGTGGGTCAGGAAGCCAGAGAGGACAGACTGGCATCACTGTGGGTCAGGAAGCCAGAGGAGACTGGCATCACTGTGGGTCAGGTAGCCAGAGAGGACAGACTGGCATTACTGTGGGTCAGGAAGCCAGAGGACAAACTGGCATCACTGTGGGTCAGGAAGCCAGAGAGGACAAACTGGCATCACTGTGGGTCAGGAAGCCAGAGGACAGACTGGCATCACTGTGGGTCAGGAAGCCAGAGAGGACAAACTGGCATCACTGTGGGTCAGGAAGCCAGAGGACAGACTGGCATCACTGTGGGTCAGGTAGCCAGAGAGGACAGACTGGCATTACTGTGGGTCAGGAAGCCAGAGAGGACAAACTGGCATCACTGTGGGTCAGGAAGCCAGAGAGGACAGACTGGCATTACTGTGGGCCAGGAAGCCAGAGAGGACAGACTGGCATCACTGTGGGTCAGGGAGCCAGAGGAGACTGGCATCACTGTGGGTCAGGAAGCCAGAGAGGACAGACTGGCATCACTGTCGGTCAGGACGCCAGAGTGGAGACTGGCATCACTGTTGGTCAGGAAGCCAGAGAGGACATATTGGCATCACTGTGGGTCAGGAAGCTAGAGAGGACAGACTGGCATCACTGTGGGTCAGGGAGCCAGAGAGGACAGACTGGCATCACTGTGGGTCAGGAAGCCAGAGAGGACATATTGGCATCACTGTGGGTCAGGGAGCCAGAGAGGACAGACTGGCATCACTGTGGGTCAGGAGCGATAGAAAGTTCTAAATCACCTTCCCCAAATATATATATCAATTAGAAACTCCTTCCCCAAATATATATCAATTAGAAACTCCTTCCCCAAATATATATATATACCAATTAGAAACTCCTTCCCCAAATATATATATCAATTAGAAACTCCTTCCCCAAATATATATATATACCAATTAGAAACTCCTTCCCCAAATATATATATCAATTAGAAACTCCTTCCCCAAATATATATATATAACCAATTAGAAACTCCTTCCCCAAATATATATATCAATTAGAAACTCCTTCCCCAAATATATATATATACCAATTAGAAACTCCTTCGCCAAATATATATATATACCAATTAGAAACTCCTTCCCCAAATATATATATCAAAACTTAAAACTCCTTCCTCCTTCGCAAATATATATATATACCAATTAGAAACTCCTTCCCCAAATATATATATCAATTAGAAACTCCTTCCCCAAATATATATATATACCAATTAGAAACTCCTTCCCCAAATATATATATATACACCAATTAGAAACTCCTTCCCCAAATATATATATATATACCAATTAGAAACTCCTTCCCCAAATATATCAATTAGAAACTCCTTCCCCAAATATATATATATACCAATTAGAAACTCCTTCCCCAAATATATATATCAATTAGAAACTCCTTCCCCAAATATATATATATACCAATTAGAAACTCCTTCCCCAAATATATATATATACCAATTAGAAACTCCTTCCCCAAATATATATATATACCAATTAGAAACTCCTTCCCCAAATATATATATCAATTAGAAACTCCTTCCCCAAATATATCAATTAGAAACTCCTTCCCCAAATATATATATATCAATTAGAAACTCCTTCCCCAAATATATATATATCAATTAGAAACTCCTTCGCCAAATATATATATCAATTAGAAACTCCTTCCCCAAATATATATATATACCAATTAGAAACTCCTTCCCCAAATATATATATATACCAATTAGAAACTCCTTCCCCAAATATATATATCAATTAGAAACTCCTTCCCCAAATATATCAATTAGAAACTCCTTCCCCAAATATATATATATCAATTAGAAACTCCTTCGCCAAATATATATATCAATTAGAAACTCTTTCCCCAAATTCAAAATGAAAAGTTTAACATTCACAGAACAATGTAACAAGAGAAACTTTATAATTTTGGGGGAAAGGTCTGATGTTATAGAGTTGGCAGCACAGTATGTAACAGCTTGCCACTAGCTTAGGGAGGAAACATCATGTACTATTTCATATATTAATTATAAGTAATAGAATATATAAGTACCTGCAGTCATTTACTATTTTATTTGTGAAATCGGATGCTAAATGTTGAACATTATTTCATTTCTGCATTTGATAACTTTTAGTTTCATTTGTTATATATATTTTTCCCTATGTGTGCCACATTCACAGACTTACCTCTGGTATTTAATAAGCTCTACTCCACAGCTTGCTTCATCCTTCATTTTCCACACTTTCTCTCCCAACTTCTCTGCCTTGCCGCTACTTTGCAGGTCATAAAGATGCTTATTCACAAATTTTCGTGTTTGGCCCAATTCTCTGGCAATTTCTTGCGCACTCATTCCTCTTCCATCACTCTTTGACATCAGCACCCTCCTCAGTTCCTCCAATGTGTTGCCAGGGGTCTCAGAAGGACTAGGCACTCGATCTGACTCTGGAACAATCACAGAGACTGACGCCGCCCCTGGTTTCTCCACAGACCAGACTGGTGGTTTGTCTGTGGTTGCATAAAGAAGTCCAGCTCTGTTTAAAGTGTACAGGACACTGTTTACATCCTTGGCCTTCTT
This sequence comes from Oncorhynchus gorbuscha, assembly GCF_021184085.1. NCBI lineage: Eukaryota > Metazoa > Chordata > Actinopteri > Salmoniformes > Salmonidae > Oncorhynchus > Oncorhynchus gorbuscha. The sequence continues at coordinate 2,583,016 of NC_060183.1, forward strand.
CAGTCCAACAGCCTTAGCTATCTGGAGGGCAGTGGATCCTTGTTTCTTCACCTCTAAAAAGTCACATATTCTCTCCTTCAAGTCCAACTGGTCTCCTTGCCGGTTGTCGCAGGACATAGTTACTAGAATGTTGAAGCATGGGAGTAAAGGCAAAAAATTACAGACTTTAGCCATTTGATGTTCAGTGTAGAATTCGGTGATAACGCCTGAGAAGCCGGTGTTTGGAGGATATATTGGTACATCGAAGGCTGGCAAACCGTGCCAATATATCCTCCAAAACACCGGCTTCGAAGACATTGTCACTGTTATAAAACCGGTTACCAACATGTTTAATTAATGATTTGACATATTTTCATTAAAAACATTGAGGAATTTATTAATTCTATTTCATCCTTCCACAAGATATAGTCCCGACACTAATCTAGGGTCGCTACCCAAGCCGCATGGTCGTTCGTCCTATCGGTTCGGTTGCCAGAGCCAGTATTTAAGTATTCTTGTTCTGTATCTATGGACGCGACCCAGTCGGTCATTCTAAATATTCTATTGCCATACTGGAGGGCAACGTTCTTATCCCTTGCCAGCTCGCCAGCCAACTACGACTAACTTACAGTCACGTCAAACAGTGCAGACAGAATAACAACAAAGTAGCTGTATTTGTTTAAGTTGTTTTCTGGTGACGTTTATGTGGATAACATAAACAATAACAATAACAATGAGCTAATGAGGCGTGATTTCACCTGGTATAGAAAATGGGCTCACTCGTCTGGACACTGTTGTTCAGAGGAGCTAGCCAACAACACAGCTAACGCATTCATTTCAGACTGAAGCTGGAAAGACTGCAAACAAGCTGCACTTTGTATTGTTTTAACTGGTATCTATTATAAGTTCTTTGTATATATATGCATAAAAATTATGCCGATTTCATTATTTCGACTGCTTGTGAAAACCTGCCTGCCTGCCTGCCTGTCTCATCCCGACTCGTTCATAACTACAATGCGACAGCTGGAGATCGAATTTGAATATTGAAACAATGTTACAAATGTCGGACAGACAGCGAGGTTATTACCAAACTCTGCTGTTGAAAACTAAATGTTAGTGTGAAAGAAATGTGAGATAACGTCTAGATGCTTTTTATAGTGGAGATCTAGTTTATAAATTGCCTGGCTGGGCTGATGAGACAGTGGATTGCGCAATCAGATGGAACCGAGTAAATAGGCATTTTAACGTCATAGATTTAGCGGGTGGTAACTTGTGGAATATACACCGGCTGGAATGAGGTTTTAGCTAATCAGCATTCAGGATTAGACACACCTGTTGTATAAAGATTCTTATTCACCTAATTTTTGTAATTGGCCCAATTCTCTGGCAATTTGTGGCGCACTCATCCCTCTTCCATCACTCTTTGACATCAGCACCCTCCTCAGTTCCTCCACTGTGATGCCAGGGGTCTCAGAAGGACTAGGCACACGATCTGACTCTGGAACACTCACAGACCAGACTGGTGGTTTGTCTGGTGTTACATCAAGAAGTCCAGCTCTGTTTAAAGCGTACAGGACACTGTTTACATCCTTGGCCTTCATTAGTCCAACAGCCTTAGCTATCTGGAGGGCAGTGGATCCTTGTTTCTTCACCTCTAAAAAGTCACATATTCTCTCCTTCAAGGCCGACTGGTCTCCTTGCTGGTTGTCGCAGGACACAGTTACTAGAATGTTGAAGCATGGGAGTAAAGGAAACAATGACAGACTTAAGTCAGTTGATGTTAAAAGTTAAGTTACAATTATGAAATCTTGTCATATACTGTTGGAAGAAGCCTGATTGCTGCGTCAACTTAAGGGATACTTAGAGATTTTGGCAATGAAGCCCTTTAAACTACTTCCCCAGAGTCTGGTGAACTCATGGTTACAATTTTTATGATTCTGCATCCAGTATGAAGGACGTTATAGGTAGTTTCACAAGCCGATGCTAACTAGCGTTAGCGCAAAGACTGGAAGTCTATAGTATCTACTAGCAAGCTAGAAGCTACCATAGACATCGCCATTACGCTAACGCTAATTAGCATCTTCCTCCAAACTGCACACACAGATATACAAATGGTATCCACCAGTTCATCCGACTCAAAGGAAGTAGATAAAGGCCTCCATTGCCAAAATCCTGAATGAAATAGAATGTTGAACGCAGCAATCAGGCTGGTTCCACCAATCAGTATGTTGGAAACCTCTGAGCATAAAGAACACAGTTCATGCTTTTCAACCAGAAATAATACAAACTGCTGAAAAGCAGCTATTCATTTTACAAACTATTACTAATACAAACAGATATATACAGTTAAATGTATTTATTAATGTAATCAGTGTGAATACTTGAGCAGTATTTCTAAAATGGTCTCATAGCTAACCAATAGTAGCTAACCTATAACTTTAGTGGCAGCTAACCTATAATGTTAGTAGTAGCTAACCTATAATGTTAGTAGTAGCTAACCTCTAGTAGCAGCTAACATATAGTAGTAGCTAACCTATAATGTTAGTAGAAGCTAACCTATAGCAGCAGCTAACCTATAATGTTAGTAGCAACTAACCTGTAGGATCAGCTAACCTGTAGGATCAGCTAACCTGTAGGATCAGCTAACCTATAGTAGCAGCTAACCTATAGTAGCAGCTAACCTATAGTAGTAGCTAACCTATAGTAGTAGCTAACCTATAGTAGTAGCTAACCTATAGCAGCAGCTAACCTATAGCAGCAGCTAACCTATAGTAGCTAACCTATAGTAGCTAACCTATAGTAGCTAACCTATAGTAGCAGCTAACCTATAGTAGTAGCTAACCTATAGCAGCAGCTAACCTATAGCAGCAGCTAACCTATAGTAGCTAACCTATAGTAGCTAACCTATAGTAGCTAACCTATAGTAGCTAACCTATAGTAGTAGCTAACCTATAGTAGTAGCTAACCTATAGTAGTAGCTAACCTATAGTAGCTAACCTATAGTAGCTAGCCTATAGTAGCTAGCCTATAGTAGCTAACCTATAGTAGTAGCTAACCTATAGTAGCAGCTAACCTATAGTAGTAGCTAACCTATAGTAGTAGCTAACCTATAGTAGTAGCTAACCTATAGTAGCAGCTAACCTATAGCAGCAGCTAACCTATAGTAGTAGCTAACCTATAGTAGCAGCTAACCTATAGTAGCAGCTAACCTATAGTAGCAGCTAACCTATAGTAGCAGCTAACCTATAGTAGTAGCTAACCTATAGTAGTAGCTAACCTATAGTAGCAGCTAACCTATAGTAGCAGCTAACCTATAGTAGCTAACCTATAGTAGCTAACCTATAGTAGTAGCTAACCTATAATGTTAGTAGCAACTAACCTGTAGGATCAGCTAACCTATAATGTTAGTAGCAACTAACCTATAGTAGTAGCTAACCTATAGTAGTAGCTAACCTATAATGTTAGTAGCAACTAACCTATAGTAGTAGCTAACCTATAATGTTAGTAGCAGCTAACCTATAGTAGTAGCTAACCTATAATGTTAGTAGCAACTAACCTGTAGGATCAGCTAACCTATAGTAGCAGCTAACCTATAGTAGTAGCTAACCTATAATGTTAGTAGCAACTAACCTGTAGGATCAGCTAACCTATAGTAGCAGCTAACCTATAGTAGTAGCTAACCTATAATGTTAGTAGCAACTAACCTATAGTAGTAGCTAACCTATAATGTTAGTAGCAGCTAACCTATAGTAGTAGCTAACCTATAATGTTAGTAGCAACTAACCTATAGTAGCAGCTAACCTATAGTAGTAGCTAACCTATAATGTTAGTAGCAACTAACCTGTAGGATCAGCTAACCTATAGTAGCAGCTAACCTATAGTAGTAGCTAACCTATAATGTTAGTAGCAACTAACCTATAGTAGTAGCTAACCTATAATGTTAGTAGCAGCTAACCTATAGTAGTAGCTAACCTATAATGTTAGTAGCAACTAACCTATAGTAGCAGCTAACCTATAGTAGTAGCTAACCTATAGTAGTAGCTAACCTATAGTAGTAGCTAACCTATAGTAGTAGCTAACCTATAATGTTAGTAGCAGCTAACCTATAGTAGCAGCTAACCTATAGTAGTAGCTAACCTATAGTAGTAGCTAACCTATAGTAGTAGCTAACCTATAATGTTAGTAGTAGCTAACCTATAGTAGTAGCTAACCTATAGTAGCTAACCTATAGTAGCAACTAACCTATAGTAGTAGCTAACCTATAATGTTAGTAGCAACTAACCTATAGTAGTAGCTAACCTATAATGTTAGTAGCAGCTAACCTATAGTAGTAGCTAACCTATAATGTTAGTAGCAACTAACCTATAGTAGCAGCTAACCTATAGTAGTAGCTAACCTATAGTAGTAGCTAACCTATAGTAGTAGCTAACCTATAATGTTAGTAGCAGCTAACCTATAGTAGCAGCTAACCTATAGTAGTAGCTAACCTATAGTAGTAGCTAACCTATAGTAGTAGCTAACCTATAATGTTAGTAGTAGCTAACCTATAGTAGTAGCTAACCTATAGTAGCAGCTAACCTATAGTAGTAGCTAACCTATAGTAGTAGCTAACCTATAGTAGTAGCTAACCTATAATGTTAGTAGTAGCTAACCTATAGTAGTAGCTAACCTATAGTAGCAGCTAACCTATAGTAGCAGCTAACCTATAGTAGTAGCTAACCTATAGTAGCAGCTAACCTATAGTAGTAGCTAACCTATAGTAGCAGCTAACCTATAGTAGCTAACCTATAGTAGTAGCTAACCTATAGCAGCAGCTAACCTATAGCAGCAGCTAACCTATAGCAGCTAACCTATAGTAGCTAACCTATAGTAGCTAACCTATAGTAGCTAACCTATAGTAGCTAACCTATAGTAGCTAACCTATAGCAGCAGCTAACCTATAGTAGCTAACCTATAGTAGCTAACCTATAGTAGTAGCTAACCTATAGTAGCAGCTAACCTATAGTAGTAGCTAACCTATAGTAGCAGCTAACCTATAGTAGTAGCTAACCTATAGTAGCAACTAACCTGTAGGATCACTCCAGCTGGCTACAGTATCCAACCGCGACATGGTCATCTGGTAAAGTCGTTTTTCATATAAAGAAACAGATTGGAACGTTATATTTATAGAGATACAAGGCATACGTCGAATTTCATATACATAAACAAATAGGAACATTTATAGCATTAGTAGGATTTCGTCTTACCTTCCAGATGAGATAAAATGACTTGCCGAATATTTTATTTTCGGTCTTGTCTAGATGGGATCCAGTTTTTGTCCAATTTAGGTCAAAGGCAGATAGTTTTTTGCATTTCAGCTAACCCTAACTATTTTCCTAACCTTAACCTAATTCCCATAGCCTGTCGCGTTTATTCTCCTAAACCTGCTTTCGAAGAGTAAATTCTGACAAAAGCTGGAGCCTTTCTAGCCATTACCCTACAACCCGGAAATGAGTTACGTCTGATTCGTTCAAAATGAATGTGGAGAGAATAGGGTTTAGGAATAAACGCCGAAAATAAGGTCCGAGGTTAAACACAGGTTTTGGAGATTTTATACTTATTTTTTATACGAGATAAAGGGAGTCAGCTAACATGACCTTTATAAATTATGAAGCCTTTATGTGCTTTTCTTTCTTTTCTAACACGTTTAAAAAAAAATAACAAAAAGTGATGTTAATTGAAAAACATTATATCATAGAACAAAACGTATAATATGTCCTAGGCCTGTTTTTTTATTTTTTTATTTAACCTTTATTTTAAGAGCAAATTCTTATTTACAATGACAGCCTATCAAAAGGCCTCCTCCTCCTAAATTAAATACAAATATAGGACAAAACACACACCCTGACAAGAGAGACAACCCAACACCACATATTTAGAGACCTAAAAGACAACAACATAGCAAGGCAGCAACACATGACAACAACATAGCAAGGCAGCAACACAAGACAACAACATAGCAAGGCAGCAACACATGACAACAACATAGCAAGGCAGCAACACAAGACAACAACATAGCAAGGCAGCAACACAAGACAACAACATAGCAAGGCAGCAACACATGACAACAACATGATGGCAACACAACATGGCAGCAGCACAGAACATGGTACAAACATTATTGGGCACAGACAACAGCATAAAGGGCAAGAAGGTAGAGACAACAATATATCACGCAACGCAGCCACAACTGTCAGTAAGAGTGTCCATGATTGAGTCTTTGAATGATGAGATTGAAGAGGTATAGAGATTACTTGTTTACAGAAGAGTACAGTGATGTGTCCTATAAGGAACATTGGTGACAAATCTGATGGCCGAATGGTAAAGAACATCTAGCCGCTCGAGAGCACCCTTACCTGCCGATCTATAAATTACGTCTCCCGTAATCTAGCATGGGTAGGATGGTCATCTGAATCAGGGTTAGTGAGGCAGCTGGGGTTATTAGCAACATATACCCACGTGGGTGATTGATAGATGAACTGAGGTCGGTTGTGGTAATTCATCGTATTATGAAAGTTAGCTGCCAATAGCCATATAAAGTGCAAAGAAGAAGAAGAAGCCTGATGGAGGAGAGATGACTAGAAACAAACTCGGTTTATCCTTTTAGCTGTGGATTAGTCGTCGGAGTAGAGGACCTTGTGCATTTCAGGTAAAATAACAACTCAATGTTTATATCCCAGGACAAATGAATAGCAACAGCAAGCTATGTAGCTAAATTGCCCTAAAAGCTTAATGATTTTCGACCTGTCCTTAAATTAATATAATTGGTTCAGAGTTTGTTTTGATGTTTCAACAAAATATATTTGTGCGCGTCCGGTTTAGGCATGGTGTAAGGGCAGAAAAAGCATGTTGGACACGAAGAAAACTTTTTCGGTATAGAGTTTAACACAAAATCCGGCGAGGGGCCAGCTGAGTATAAGACTGTATCATCTGCCTATAAATGGATGAGAGAGCTATGTTGTTGATGTAAATTGAGAAGAGCTTGGGGCCTAGGATAGAGCCAAGGGTACTCCCTTGGTGACTGGCAGTGGCTGAAACAGCAGATGTTCTGACTTTATACACTGCACTCTTCGAGAGAGGTAGTTAGCAAACCAGGCCAAAGACCCCTCAGAGACACCAATACTCCTTAGCCGGCCCACAAGGATGGAATGGTCTACCATTACTGTCATGTTTTGTCTTATATTGTCTTGTCATTATGCTTTCCCTTCTGTTCGTTTCCCCCTGCTGGTCTTATTAGGTTCATTCCCTTTTTCTATCCCTCTCTCTCCCCCTCCCTCTCTCTCCTCTCTCTATCGTTCTGTTCCTGCTCCCAGCTGTTCCTCATTCTCCTACTCACTCATTTAGTCTTTTCACACCTGTTCCCTATCTTTTCCTCTGATTAGAGTCCCTATTTCTCCCCTTGTTTTCCGTTTCTGTCCTGTCGGATCCTTGTATGATGTTCGCTGTGCTGTGTCATTGTCTCGCCCTGTCGTGTCTTGTCTCCTTCAGATGCTGCATGTGAGCAGGTGTCTGAGTCTGCTACGGTCGGTGCCTTCCCGAGGCAACCTGCAGTTAATGGTCGAGTCTCCAGTCTGTCCTCGTCACTACGAGTGGATTTAAGTTTTTTCATGTTTTGTTTTCTGCATTGATTGTCCAGGAGTATTGCTTTTATCCTTTACTGGAATAAAGACTCTGTTTTCGCCAAGTCGCTTTTGGGTCCTCATTCACCTGCATAACAGAAGGATCCGACCAAGAATGGACCCAGCGACTACGGATTCTCGTAACACTGCCGTCGAGATCCAGGGAGCTATGCTCGGCAGACACGAGCAGGAATTGTCTGCTGCTCGTCATGCCGTTGAGACCCTGGCCGCTCAGGTTTCCGACCTCTCTGGACAGTTCCAGAGTCTTCGTCTCGTGCCACCAGCTACTTCCTGGTCTGCCGAGTCTCCGGAACCTAGGGTTAATAACCCACCTTGTTACTCCGGGCAGCCCACTGAGTGCCGCTCCTTTCTCACCCAGTGTGATATTGTGTTCTCTCTCCAACCCAACACATACTCTAGAGAGAGAGCTCGGGTTGCTTACGTCATATCACTCCTTACTGGCCGGGCTCGAGAGTGGGGCACAGCTATCTGGGAGGCAAGGGCTGATTGTTCTAACAATTACCTGAACTTTAAAGAGGAGATGATACGGGTTTTTGATCGTTCAGTTTTTGGTAGGGAGGCTTCTAGGGCCCTGGCTTCCCTATGTCAAAGTGATCGATCCATAACGGATTACTCTATAGAGTTTCGCACTCTTGCTGCCTCTAGTGACTGGAACGAGCCGGCGCTGCTCACTCGTTTTCTGGAGGGACTCCACGCAGAGGTTAAGGATGAGGTTCCTTCCAGTGTGGACTCTTTGATTGCACTCGCCATCCGCATAGAACGACGGGTAGATCTTCGTCACCGAGCTCGTGGAAGAGAGCTCGCGTTAACGGTGTTTCCCCTCTCCGCATCGCAACCATCTCCCTCCTCCGGCTCAGAGACTGAGCCCATGTAGCTGGGAGGTATTCGCATCTCGACTAAGGAGAGGGAACGGAGGATCACCAACCGCCTGTGCCTCTATTGCGGACTTGCTGGACATTTTGTCAATTCATGTCCAGTAAAAGCCAGAGCTCATCAGTAAGCGGAGGGCTACTGGTGAGCGCTACTACTCAGGTCTCTCCATCAAGATCCTGTACTACTATGTCGGTCCATCTACGCTGGACCGGTTCGGCTGCTACATGCAGTGCCTTGATAGACTCTGGGGCTGAGGGTTGTTTTATGGACAAAGCATGGGCTCGGAAACATGACATTCCTCTCAGACAGTTAGGGAAGCCTACGCCCATGTTCGCCTTAGATGGTAGTCATCTCCCCAGTATCAGATATGAGACACTACCTTTAACCCTCACAGTATCTGGTAACCACAGTGAGACTATTTCCTTTTTGATTTTTCGTTCACCTTTTACACCTGTTGTTTTGGGTCATCCCTGGCTAGTATGTCATAATCCTTCTATTAATTGGTCTAGTAATTCTATCCTATCCTGGAACGTTTCTTGTCATGTGAAGTGTTTAATGTCTGCTATCCCTCCTGTTTCTTCTGTCCCCTCTTCTCAGGAGGAACCTGGTGATTTGACAGGAGTGCCGGAGGAATATCATGATCTGCGCACGGTCTTCAGTCGGTCCAGAGCCAACTCCCTTCCTCCTCACCGGTCGTATGATTGTAGTATTGATCTCCTTCCGGGGACCACTCCTCCTCGGGGTAGACTATACTCTCTGTCGGCTCCCGAACGTAAGGCTCTCGAGGATTATTTGTCTGTGTCTCTTGACGCCGGCACCGTAGTGCCTTCTTCCTCTCCTGCCGGGGCGGGGTTTTTTTTTTGTTAACCTCTTAAGACTCTAGGGGCAGTATTTCATTTTTGGATAAAAAGACGTGCCCGTTTTTAGCGCAATATTTTGTCACGAAAAGATGCTCGACTATGCTTGGAATTGATAGTTTTGGAAAGAAGACACTGACGTTTCCAGAACTACAAAAATTTTCACTGTGAGTGCCATAGAACAAAATCTACAGGCAAAACCAAGATGTTTGAGCGACCAGGAAATCAACAGGATTTCTGATGGCACGTTTTCCATGATTGCCTTATATGGCTGTGAATGCGACAGGAATGAACGGACACTTTCTATCGTTTCCCCAAGGTGTCTGCAGCATTGTGATGTATTTGTAGGCATATCATTGGAAGATTGACCATAAGAGACTACATTTACCAGGGGTCCCGCACGGTGTCTGTGTGGAAATTGGTGCGCAAAAGTCACCTACCAGTATTTTTCCATCCGAATCTGAGAACAATGCAGGCTTCCAGGAACGGCATTTCAATGAAGAGATATATGACAAAACACCTTGAGGATTGATTCAAACAACGTTTTCCATGTTTCAGTCGATATTATGGAGTTAATTCGGAAAAAAGTTCGACATGTAGGTGACTGAATTTTCGGTTAGTTTCGGTAGCCAAATGCATAGTAACAAAACGGAACGTTGTGTCCTACACAAGCATCTTTCAGGAAAAACTGGACATCTGCTATGTAACTGAGAGTCTCCTCATTGAAACATCTGAAGTTCTTCAAAGGTAAATTATTTTATTTGATCCCTTTGCTGGTTTTTGTGAATATGTTGCGTGCTAAATGCTAACGCTAAATGCTAAGCTAGCTATCACCACTCTTACACAAATTATTGATTTTCTCTGGTTCTAAAGCATATTTTGAAAATCTGAGACGACAGGATTGTTAAGAAAAGGATAAGCTTGAGAGCAGGCATATTTATTTCATTTCATTTGCGATTTTTAGAAATCGCTAACGTTGCGTTATGGTAATGAGCTTGAGGCTATGATTACGCGACCGCATGCGGTGTGGGTCGGGCCTAAGAGGTTAAGAAGAAAGACGGTACTCTGCGCCCCTGCGTGGATTATCGAGGGCTGAATGACATAACGGTTAAGAATCGTTATCCGCTTTCCCTTATGTCATCAGCCTTCGAGATTCTGCAGGGAGCCAGGTTCTTTACTAAGTTGGACCTTCGTAACGCTTACCATCTCGTGCGCATCAGAGAGGGGGACGAGTGGAAAACGGCGTTTAACACTCCGTTAGGGCATTTTGAGTACCGGGTTCTGCCGTTTGGTCTCGCTAATGCTCCAGCTGTTTTTCAGGCATTAGTTAATGATGTACTGAGAGACATGCTGAACATCTTTGTTTTTGTCTACCTTGACGATATCCTGATTTTTTCACCGTCACTCGAGATTCATGTTCAGCACGTTCGACGTGTACTCCAGCACCTTTTAGAGAATTGTCTCTACGTGAAGGCTGAGAAGTGCGCCTTTCATGTCTCCTCCGTCACTTTTCTCGGTTCTGTTATTTCCGCTGAAGGCATTCAGATGGATCCCGCTAAGGTCCAGGCTGTCAGTGATTGGCCCGTTCCAAGGTCACGTGTCGAGTTGCAGCGCTTTCTAGGTTTCGCTAATTTCTATCGGCGTTTCATTCGTAATTTCGGTCAAGTTGCTGCCCCTCTCACAGCTCTTACTTCTGTCAAGACGTGCTTTAAGTGGTCCGGTTCCGCCCAGGGAGCTTTTGATCTCCTCAAGAAACGTTTTACGTCCGCTCCTATCCTCGTTACTCCTGACATCACTAAACAATTCATTGTCGAGGTTGACGCTTCAGAGGTGGGTGTGGGAGCCATTCTATCCCAGCGCTTCCTGTTATGCTGGTGAATGAGGACCCAAAAGCGACTTGGCGAAAACAGAGTTTTTAATCCAGTAAAGTTACTTTACAAACAAAAGGCATAATACTACTCGTAATGACGAGAACAGACTGGAGACTTGATCAAGAACTGCAGGTTGCCTCGGGAAGGCACTTGAACGTAGCAGACTCAGACACCTGCTCACCACGCAGCATCTGAGGGAAACACGACACGACAGGGCAATACATAGACACAGCACGGTGAACAATAGACAAGGATCCGACAGGACAGGAACGGAAAACAAGGGAAGAAATAGGGACTCTAATCAGGGGAAAAGATAAGGAACAGGTGTGGGAAGACTAAATGATGATTAGGGGAATAGGAACAGCTGGGAGCAGGAACGAACGATAGAGAGAGGAGAGAGAGGGAGGGGGAGAGAGAGGGATAGAAAAAGGGAACGAACCTAATAAGACCAGCAGGGGGAAACGAACAGAAGGGAAAGCATAATGACAAGACAATCTAAGACAAAACATGACAGTACCCCCCCACTCACCGAGCGCCTCCTGGCGCACTCGAGGAGGAATCCTGGCGGCAACGGAGGAAATCATCAATAAGTGAACGGTCCAGCACGTCCCGAGACGGAACCCAACTCCTCTCCTCAGGACCGTAACCCTCCCAATCCACTAAGTATTGGTGACCCCGTCCCGAGAACGCATGTCCATGATCTTACGTACCTTGTAAATAGGTGCGCTCTCGACAAGGACGGGAGGGGGAGGGAAGACGAACGGGGTGCGAAGAAAGTGCTTGACACAGGAGACATGGAAGACAGGATGGACGCGACGAAGATGTCGCGGAAGAAGCAGTCGCACAGCGACAGGATTGACGACCTGGGAGACACGGAACGGACCAATGAACCACGGAGTCAACTTACGAGAAGCTGTCGTAAGAGGAAGGTTGCGAGTGGAAAGCCACACTCTCTGGCCGCAACAATACCTTGGACTCTTAATCCTGCGTTTATTGGCGGCTCTCACAGTCTGTGCCCTGTAACGGCAAAGTGCAGACCTCACCCTCCTCCAGGTGCGCTCACAACGTTGGACAAACGCTGAGCGGAGGGAACGCTGGACTCGGCAAGCTGGGATGAGAACAGAGGAGGCTGGTAACCCAGACTACTCTGAAACGGAGATAACCCGGTAGCAGACGAAGGAAGCGAGTTGTGAGCGTATTCTGCCCAGGGGAGCTGTTCTGCCCAAGACGCAGGGTTTCTGAAAGAAAGGCTGCGTAGTATGCGACCAATCGTCTGATTGGCCCTCTCTGCTTGACCGTTAGACTGGGGATGAAACCCGGAAGAGAGACTGACGGACGCACCAATCAAACGACAGAACTCCCTCCAAAACTGTGACGTGAATTGCGGACCTCTGTCTGAAACGGCGTCTAACGGGAGGCCATGAATTCTGAACACATTCTCGATGATGATTTGTGCCGTCTCCTTAGCGGAAGGAAGTTTAGCGAGGGGAATGAAATGTGCCGCCTTAGAGAACCTATCGACAACCGTAAGAATCACAGTCTTCCCCGCAGACAAAGGCAGACCGGTAATGAAGTCTAGGGCGATGTGAGACCATGGTCGAGAAGGAATGGGGAGCGGTCTGAGACGACCGGCAGGAGGAGAGTTACCCGACTTAGTCTGCGCGCAGTCCGAACAAGCAGCCACGAAACGGCGCGTGTCACGCTCCTGAGTCGGCCACCAAAAGCGCTGGCGAATAGACGCAAGAGTGCCTCGAACACCGGGATGACCAGCTAACTTGGCAGAGTGAGCCCACTGAAGAACAGCCAGACGAGTGGAAACAGGAACGAAAAGGAGGTTACTAGGACAAGCGCGGCGGCGCAGTGTGCGTGAGTGCTTGCTTAACCTGTCTCTCAATTCCCCAGACTGTCAACCCGACAACACGCCCATAAGGAAGAATCCCCTCGGGATCAGTAGAAGCCACAGAAGAACTAAACAGACGGGATAAGGCATCAGGCTTGGTGTTTTTGCTACCCGGACGGTAAGAAATCACAAACTCGAAACGAGCGAAAAACAACGCCCAACGAGCTTGACGGGCATTAAGTCGTTTGGCAGAACGGATGTACTCAAGGTTCTTATGGTCTGTCCAAACGACAAAAGGAACGGTCGCCCCCTCCAACCACTGTCGCCATTCGCCTAGGGCTAAGCGGATGGCGAGCAGTTCACGGTTACCCACATCATAGTTGCGCTCAGATGGCGACAGGCGATGAGAAAAATAAGCGCAAGGATGAACCTTATCGTCAGACTGGAAGCGCTGGGATAGAATGGCTCCCACGCCTACCTCTGAAGCGTCAACCTCGACAATGAATTGTCTAGTGACGTCAGGAGTAACGAGGATAGGAGCGGACGTAAAACGTTCTTTTAGAAGATCAAAAGCTCCCTGGGCGGAACCGGACCACTTAAAACACGTCTTGACAGAAGTAAGAGCTGTGAGAGGGGCAGCAACTTGACCGAAATTACGAATGAAACGCCGATAGAAATTAGCGAAACCTAAAAAGCGCTGCAACTCGACACGTGACCTTGGAACGGGCCAGTCACTGACAGCTTGGACCTTAGCGGAATCCATCTGAATGCCTTCAGCGGAAATAACGGAACCGAGAAAAGTAACGGAGGAGACATGAAAAGAGCACTTCTCAGCCTTTACGTAGAGACAATTCTCTAAAAGGCGCTGTAGAACACGTCGAACGTGCTGAACATGAATCTCGAGTGACGGTGAAAAAATCAGGATATCGTCAAGATAGACAAAAACAAAGATGTTCAGCATGTCTCTCAGAACATCATTAACTAATGCCTGAAAAACAGCTGGCGCATTGGCGAGACCAAACGGCAGAACCCGGTACTCAAAATGCCCTAACGGAGTGTTAAACGCCGTTTTCCACTCGTCCCCCTCTCTGATGCGCACAAGATGGTAAGCGTTACGAAGGTCCAACTTAGTAAAGCACCTGGCTCCCTGCAGAATCTCGAAGGCTGATGACATAAGGGGAAGCGGATAACGATTCTTAACCGTTATGTCATTCAGCCCTCGATAATCCACGCAGGGGCGCAGAGTACCGTCCTTCTTCTTAACAAAAAGAACCCCGCCCCGGCCGGAGAGGAAGAAGGCACTATGGTACCGGCGTCAAGAGACACAGATAAATAATCCTCGAGAGCCTTACGTTCGGGAGCCGACAGAGAGTATAGTCTACCCCGAGGAGGAGTGGTCCCCGGAAGGAGATCAATACTACAATCATACGACCGGTGAGGAGGAAGGGAGTTGGCTCGGGACCGATTGAAGACCGTGCGCAGATCATGATATTCCTCCGGCACTCCTGTCAAATCGCCAGGTTCCTCCTGAGAAGTGGGGACAGAAGAAATGGGAGGGATGGCAGACATTAAACACTTCACATGACAAGAAACGTTCCAGGATAGGATAGAATTACTAGACCAATTAATAGAAGGATTATGACATACTAGCCAGGGATGACCCAAAACAACAGGTGTAAAAGGTGAACGAAAAATCAAAAAAGAAATAGTCTCACTGTGGTTACCAGATACTGTGAGAGTTAAAGGTAGTGTCTCAAATCTGATACTGGGAAGATGACTACCATCTAAGGCAAACATGGGCGTAGGCTTGTCTAACTGTCTGAAAGGAATGTCATGTTTCCGAGCCCATGCTTCGTCCATGAAACAACCCTCAGCCCCAGAGTCAATCAAGGCACTGCATGTAGCACCCGAACCGGTCCAGCGTAGATGGACCGACATAGTAGTTGTTATGCAGGTGAATGAGGACCCAAAAGCGACTTGGCGAAAACAGAGTATTTAATCCAGTAAAGTTACTTTACAAACAAAAGGCATAATACTACTCGTAATGACGAGAACAGACAGGAGACTTGATCAAGAACTGCAGGTTGCCTCGGGAAGGCACTTGAACGTAGCAGACTCAGACACCTGCTCACCACGCAGCATCTGAGGGAAACACGACACGACAGGGCAATACATAGACACAGCACGGTGAACAATAGATAAGGATCCGACAGGGCAGGAACGGAAAACAAGGGAAGAAATAGGGACTCTAATCAGGGGAAAAGATAAGGAACAGGTGTGGGAAGACTAAATGATGA
Organism: Oncorhynchus gorbuscha; assembly: GCF_021184085.1. Classification (NCBI taxonomy): domain Eukaryota; kingdom Metazoa; phylum Chordata; class Actinopteri; order Salmoniformes; family Salmonidae; genus Oncorhynchus; species Oncorhynchus gorbuscha. Next base: position 2,598,412 of record NC_060183.1, read on the forward strand.
TTAGGGGAATAGGAACAGCTGGGAGCAGGAACGGAACGATAGAGAGAGGAGAGAGAGGGAGGGGGAGAGAGAGGGATAGAAAAAGGGAACGAACCTAATAAGACCAGCAGGGGGAAACGAACAGAAGGGAAAGCATAATGACAAGACAATCTAAGACAAAACATGACAGTAGTACAGGATCTAGATGAAGAGACCTGAGTAGTAGCGCTCACCAGTAGCCCTCCGCTTACTGATGAGCTCTGGCCTTTTACTGGACATGAATTGACAAAATGTCCATCAAATCCGCAATAGAGGCACAGGCGGTTGGTGATCCTCCGTTCCCTCTCCTTGGTCGAGATGCGAATACCTCCCAGCTGCATGGGCTCAGTCTCTGAGCCAGAGGAGGGAGATGGTTGCGATGCGGAGCAGGGAAACACCGTTGACGCGAGCTCTCTTCCACGAGCTTGGTGACGAAGATCTACCCGTCGTTCTATGCGGATGGCGAGAGCAATCAAAGAGTCCACACTGGAAGGAACCTCCCGAGAGAGAATCTCATCTTTGACCACTGCGTGGAGTCCCTCCAGAAAACGAGCGAGCAGCGCCGGCTCGTTCCAGTCACTAGAGGCAGCAAGAGTGCGAAACTCTATAGAGTAATCCGTTATGGATCGATCACCTTGGCATAGGGAAGTCAGGGCCCTAGAAGCCTCCCTACCAAAAACTGAACGGTCAAAAACCCGAATCATCTCCTCTTTAAAGTTCTGGTAATTGTTAGAACAATCAGCCCTTGCCTCCCAGATAGCTGTGCCCCACTCTCGAGCCCGGCCAGTAAGGAGTGAAATGACGTAAGCAACCCGAGCTCTCTCGCTAGAGTATGTGTTGGGTTGGAGAGAGAACACAATATCACACTGGGTGAGAAAGGAGCGGCACTCCGTGGGCTGCCCGGAGTAGCAAGGTGGGTTATTAACCCTAGGTTCCGGAGGCTCGGCAGGCCAGGAAGTAACAGGTGGCACGAGACGAAGACTCTGGAACTGTCCAGAGAGGTCGGAAACCTGAGCGGCCAGGTTCTCCACGGCATGGCGAGCAGCAGACAATTCCTGCTCGTGTCTGCCGAGCATGGCTCCTTGGATCTCGACGGCAGTGTTACGAGCATCTGTAGTCGCTGGGTCCATTCCTTGGTCGGATCCTTCTGTTATGCTGGTGAATGAGGACCCAAAAGCGACTTGGCGAAAACAGAGTTTTTAATACAGTAAAGTTACTTTACAAACAAAAGGCATAATACTACTCGTAATGACGAGAACAGACTGGAGACTTGATCAAGAACTGCAGGTTGCCTCGGGAAGGCACTTGAACGTAGCAGACTCAGACACCTGCTCACCACGCAGCATCTGAGGGAAACACGACACGACAGGGCAATACATAGACACAGCACGGTAAACAATAGACAAGGATCCGACAGGACAGGAACGGAAAACAAGGGAAGAAATAGGGACTCTAATCAGGGGAAAAGATAAGGAACAGGTGTGGGAAGACTAAATGATGATTAGGGGAATAGGAACAGCTGGGAGCAGGAACGGAACGATAGAGAGAGGAGAGAGAGGGAGGGGGAGAGAGAGGGATAGAAAAAGGGAACGAACCTAATAAGACCAGCAGGGGGAAACGAACAGAAGGGAAAGCATAATGACAAGACAATCTAAGACAAAACATGACACTTCCAGTCTGACGATAAGGTTCATCCTTGCGCTTATTTTTCTCATCGCCTGTCGCCATCGGAACGCAACTATGATGTGGGTAACCGCGAACTGCTCGCCATCCGCTTAGCCCTAGGCGAATGGCGACAGTGGTTGGAGGGGGCGACCGTTCCTTTTGTCGTTTGGACTGACCATAAGAACCTTGAGTACATCCGTTCTGCCAAACGACTTAATGCACGTCAAGCTCGTTGGGTGTTGTTTTTCGCTCGTTTCGAGTTTGTGATTTCTTATCGTCCGGGTAATAAGAACACCAAGCCTGATGCCTTATCCCGTCTCTTTAGTTCTTCTGTGGCTTCTACTGATCCCGAGGGGATTCTTCCTTATGGGCGTGTTGTCGGGTTGACAGTCTGGGGAATTGAGAGACAGGTTAAGCAAGCACTCACTCACACTGCGTCGCGCGCGCTTGTCCTAGTAACCTTCTTTTCGTTCCTGTTTCTACTCGTCTGGCTGTTCTTCAGTGGGCTCACTCTGCCAAGTTAGCTGGCCATCCCGGCGTTCGAGGTACTCTTGCTTCTATTCGCCAGCGCTTTTGGTGGCCTACTCAGGAGCGTGACACGCGCCGTTTCGTGGCTGCTTGTTCGGACTGCGCGCAGACTAAGTCAGGTAACTCTCCTCCTGCCGGTCGTCTCAGACCGCTTCCCATTCCTTCTCGACCATGGTCTCACATCGCCTTAGACTTCATTACCGGTCTGCCTTTGTCTGCGGGGAAGACTGTGATTCTTACGGTTGTCGATAGGTTCTCTAAGGCGGCACATTTCATTCCCCTCGCTAAGCTTCCTTCCGCTAAGGAGACGGCACAAATCATCATCGAGAATGTGTTCAGAATTCATGGCCTCCCGTTAGACGCCGTTTCAGACAGAGGTCCGCAATTCACGTCACAGTTTTGGAGGGAGTTCTGTCGTTTGATTGGTGCTTCCGTCAGTCTCTCTTCCGGTTTTCATCCCCAGTCTAACGGTCAAGCAGAAAGGGCCAATCAGACGATTGGTCGCATACTACGCAGCCTTTCTTTTAGAAACCCTGCGTCTTGGGCAGAACAGCTCCCCTTGGCAGAATACGCTCACAACTCGCTTCCTTCGTCTGCTACCGGGCTATCTCCGTTTCAGAGTAGTCTGGGTTACCAGCCTCCTCTGTTCTCGTCCCAGCTCGCCGAGTCCAGCGTTCCCTCCGCTCAGGCGTTTGTCCAACGTTGTGAGCGCACCTGGAGGAGGGTGAGGTCTGCACTTTGCCGTTACAGGGCGCAGACTGTGAGAGCCGCCAATAAACGTAGGATTAAGAGTCCTAGGTATTGTTGCGGCCAGAGAGTGTGGCTTTCCACTCGTAACCTTCCCCTTACGACAGCTTCTCGTAAGTTGACTCCGCGGTTCATTGGTCCGTTCCGTGTCTCCCAGGTCGTCAATCCTGTCGCTGTGCGACTGCTTCTTCCGCGACATCTTCGTCGCGTCCATCCTGTCTTCCATGTCTCCTGTGTCAAGCCCTTTCTTCGCACCCCCGTTCGTCTTCCCTCCCCCGTCCTTGTGGAGGGCGCACCTATTTACAAGGTACGTAGGATCATGGACATGCGTTCTCGGGGACGTGGTCACCAATACTTAGTGGATTGGGAGGGTTACGGTCCTGAGGAGAGGAGTTGGGTTCCATCTCGGGACGTGCTGGACCGTTCGCTGATTGATGATTTCCTCCGTTGCCGCCAGGATTCCTCCTCGAGTGCGCCAGGAGGCGCTCGGTGAGTGGGGGGTACTGTCATGTTTTGTCTTATATTGTCTTGTCATTATGCTTTCCCTTCTGTTCGTTTCCCCCTGCTGGTCTTATTAGGTTCGTTCCCTTTTCTATCCCTCTCTCTCCCCCTCCCTCTCTCTCCTCTCTCTATCGTTCCGTTCCTGCTCCCAGCTGTTCCTCATTCTCCTACTCACTCATTTAGTCTTTTCACACCTGTTCCCTATCTTGTCCTCTGATTAGAGTCCCTATTTCTCCCCTTGTTTTCCGTTTCTGTCCTGTCGGATCCTTGTATGATGTTCGCTGTGCTGTGTCATTGTCTCGCCCTGTCGTGTCTTGTCTCCTTCAGATGCTGCGTGTGAGCAGGTGTCTGAGTCTGCTACGGTCGGTGCCTTCCCGAGGCAACCTGCAGTTAATGGTCGAGTCTCCAGTCTGTCCTCGTCACTACGAGTGGATTTAAGTTTTTTCATGTTTTGTTTTCTGCTTTGATTGTCCAGGAGTATTGCTTTTATCCTTTACTGGAATAAAGACTCTGTTTTCGCCAAGTCGCTTTTGGGTCCTCATTCACCTGCATAACAATTACAGTACATGCATACTTCCTGTTAATCTGCTTTATCTATCTATACCCATAGTTGTTAATAACTTCCTGTTAATCTGCTGTATCTATCTATCTATCTATCTATCTATCTATCTATCTATCTATCTATCTATCTATCTATCTATACCCATAGTTGTTAATAACTTCCTGTTAATCTGCTTTATCTATCTATACCCATAGTTGTTAATAACTTCCTGTTAATCTGCTTTATCTATCTATACCCATAGTTGTTAATAACTTCCTGTTAATCTGCTTTGTCTATCTATACCCATAGTTGTTAATAACTTCCTGTTAATCTGCTTTATCTATCTATACCCATAGTTGTTAATAACTTCCTGTTAATCTGCTTTATCTATCTATACCCATAGTTGTTAATAACTTCCTGTTAATCTGCTTCATCTATCTATACCCATAGTTGTTAATAACTTCCTGTTAATCTGCTTTGTCTATCTATACCCATAGTTGTTAATAACTTCCTGTTAATCTGCTTTGTCTATCTATACCCATAGTTGTTAATAACTTCCTGTTAATCTGCTTTATCTATCTATACCCATAGTTGTTAATAACTTCCTGTTAATCTGCTGTATCTATCTATACCCATAGTTGTTAATAACTTCCTGTTAATCTGCTTTATCTATCTATACCCATAGTTGTTAATAACTTCCTGTTAATCTGCTTTATCTATCTATACCCATAGTTGTTAATAACTTCCTGTTAATCTGCTTTGTCTATCTATACCCATAGTTGTTAATAACTTCCTGTTAATCTGCTTTATCTATCTATACCCATAGTTGTTAATAACTTCCTGTTAATCTGCTTTATCTATCTATACCCATAGTTGTTAATAACTTCCTGTTAATCTGCTTCATCTATCTATACCCATAGTTGTTAATAACTTCCTGTTAATCTGCTTTGTCTATCTATACCCATAGTTGTTAATAACTTCCTGTTAATCTTCTTTGTCTATCTATACCCATAGTTGTTAATAACTTCCTGTTAATCTGCTTTATCTATCTATACCCATAGTTGTTAATAACTTCCTGTTAATCTGCTTTGTCTATCTATACCCATAGTTGTTAATAACTTCCTGTTAATCTGCTTTATCTATCTATACCCATAGTTGTTAATAACTTCCTGTTAATCTGCTTTATCTATCTATACCCATAGTTGTTAATAACTTCCTGTTAATCTGCTTTGTCTATCTATACCCATAGTTGTTAATAACTTCCTGTTAATCTGCTTTATCTATCTATACCCATAGTTGTTAATAACTTCCTGTTAATCTGCTTTATCTATCTATACCCATAGTTGTTAATAACTTCCTGTTAATCTGCTTTATCTATCTATACCCATAGTTGTTAATAACTTCCTGTTAATCTGCTTTGTCTATCTATACCCATAGTTGTTAATAACTTCCTGTTAATCTGCTTTATCTATCTATACCCATAGTTGTTAATAACTTCCTGTTAATCTGTTGTTAATAACTTCCTGTTAATCTATCTATACCCATAGTTGTTAATAACTTCCTGTTAATCTGCTTTATCTATCTATACCCATAGTTGTTAATAACTTCCTGTTAATCTGCTTTATCTATCTATACCCATAGTTGTTAATAACTTCCTGTTAATCTGCTTTGTCTATCTATACCCATAGTTGTTAATAACTTCCTGTTAATCTATACCCATAGTTGTTAATAACTTCCTAATCTATCTATCTACCCATAGTTGTTAATAACTTCCTGTTAATCTGCTTTATCTATCTATACCCATAGTTGTTAATAACTTCCTGTTAATCTGCTTCATCTATCTATACCCATAGTTGTTAATAACTTCCTGTTAATCTGCTTTGTCTATCTATACCCATAGTTGTTAATAACTTCCTGTTAATCTGCTTTGTCTATCTATACCCATAGTTGTTAATAACTTCCTGTTAATCTGCTTTATCTATCTATACCCATAGTTGTTAATAACTTCCTGTTAATCTGCTTTGTCTATCTATACCCATAGTTGTTAATAACTTCCTGTTAATCTGCTTTATCTATCTATACCCATAGTTGTTAATAACTTCCTGTTAATCTGCTTTATCTATCTATACCCATAGTTGTTAATAACTTCCTGTTAATCTGCTTTGTCTATCTATACCCATAGTTGTTAATAACTTCCTGTTAATCTGCTTTATCTATCTATACCCATAGTTGTTAATAACTTCCTGTTAATCTGCTTTATCTATCTATACCCATAGTTGTTAATAACTTCCTGTTAATCTGCTTCATCTATCTATACCCATAGTTGTTAATAACTTCCTGTTAATCTGCTTTGTCTATCTATACCCATAGTTGTTAATAACTTCCTGTTAATCTGCTTTGTCTATCTATACCCATAGTTGTTAATAACTTCCTGTTAATCTGCTTTATCTATCTATACCCATAGTTGTTAATAACTTCCTGTTAATCTGCTTTGTCTATCTATACCCATAGTTGTTAATAACTTCCTGTTAATCTGCTTTATCTATCTATACCCATAGTTGTTAATAACTTCCTGTTAATCTGCTTTATCTATCTATACCCATAGTTGTTAATAACTTCCTGTTAATCTGCTTTATCTATCTATACCCATAGTTGTTAATAACTTCCTGTTGATCTGCTTTATCTATCTATACCCATAGTTGTTAATAACTTCCTGTTAATCTGCTTTGTCTATCTATACCCATAGTTGTTAATAACTTCCTGTTAATCTGTGCCCCAAATTGATGAGGGTTTACTGTGTTCACACTTACAATTTGCCCCAGGACCTCAGCAACCTTCGCACAGGAATGAACATTTAAGAGGAAAGAAACAAGACCAGGAGGGAGCAGACAGGACAGAGAGAAGCTGCTTTGTCTATCTATACCCATAGTTGTTAATAACTTCCTGTTAATCTGCTTTGTCTATCTATACCCATAGTTGTTAATAACTTCCTGTTAATCTGCTTTATCTATCTATACCCATAGTTGTTAATAACTTCCTGTTAATCTGCTTTGTCTATCTATACCCATAGTTGTTAATAACTTCCTGTTAATCTGCTTTGTCTATCTATACCCATAGTTGTTAATAACTTCCTGTTAATCTGCTTTATCTATCTATACCCATAGTTGTTAATAACTTCCTGTTAATCTGCTTTATCTATCTATACCCATAGTTGTTAATAACTTCCTGTTAATCTGCTTTATCTATCTATACCCATAGTTGTTAATAACTTCCTGTTAATCTGCTTTATCTATCTATACCTATAAATAACATCAGGTTTCATGGAATGATGTACAGCTCAGCATCTTAATGCTTGTGGTAGCTGAATCAGGATTAGTTAGGTAACATTGATAAATAGGGAGGTTTTATTTACATAATAATGTTTGTCAGATATTTGTCATTAGGATGTTTTCTTTTTTAATAATACTGTTGGCAGTTTGCAGTTATTACATTTACATTACATTTAAGTCATTTAGCAGACGCTCTTATCCAGAGTGACTTATCCTTTCTCTGCTCGAGCTCAGTTACTTGGGGCCCAGAGAGGGGAGAGGTCAGGTCAGTCTTATCTGTGAATGTGTCTGTAACTATTCCTAAACCATGTGAAGGGAGGGCGTGATTAAAGGGGAACCAGTTAGGTGGCTCCACAATGTCTGTGTGCCAGTCACTCCTCTCATTTGATCTTGTCCAGGAGGGATTGTATTTGAGATGGGGGTATCTAGAATTGACAATATATGATATATGCCATTGGATAAGGTAATGTTTTGGTCCTAAGTGGTACCAAGAATGAGATAAGAACTTCCGTTTAGGAGACCAAACTGAACAATCATTTATAGCTAAGGCTATCTAGCTATCCTCTTTCAAGTAAAAGGTTCTTTGTGAAATGTTCCTAAGATCTGTGTTTTGTCATGTGAGTTGAGATGGATGTGTCTTGGCTATAAATGATACTAAGAACTGTTTTGTAAGCACTCTCATATAATTAATTTATAGACACTGAATCGATCTGAGAGTCACAGGGCTATGGTGAAGCTCATATAATTAAAGATGGACTTTATAAGAACTCTTGACTTGTGTGTGGTTTACTCTCTCATGATTTGGTAATATAGGAAATTTCCATAACATTCTTCATACCGTAGCCTACATAACAAACCGTAGCCTACAGTACATAACATACCGTAGTCTACATAACATACCGTAGTCTACAGTACATAACATACCGTAGCATACAGTACATATCGTAGTCTACATAACATACCGTAGCCTACAGTACATAACATACCGTAGCTTACATAACATACCGTAGCCTACAGTACATATCGTAGTCTACATAACATACCGTAGCCTACAGTATATAACATACCGTAGCCTACAGTACATAACATACCGTAGCTTACATAACATACCGTAGCCTACAGTACATAACATACCGTAGTCTACAGTACATAACATACCGTAGCCTACAGTACATACCGTAGCCTACATAACATACCGTAGTCTACATAACATACCGTAGCCTACAGTACATAACAAACCGTAGCCTACAGTACATAACAAACCGTAGCATACAGTATATAACATACCGTAGCCTACAGTACATACCATACCGTAGCCTACAGTACATGGTGTAGCCTACAGTACATGGTGTAGCCTACAGTACATGGTGTAGCCTACAGTACATACCGTAGCCTACAGTACATACCGTAGCCTACAGTACATAACATACCGTAGCCTACAGTACATACCATACCGTAGCCTACAGTACATAACATACCGTAGCCTACAGTACATAACATACCGTAGCCTACAGTACATAACATACCGTAGCCTACAGTACATAACATACCGTAGTCTACAGTACATAACATACCGTAGCCTACAGTACATAACATACCGTAGTCTACAGTACATAACATACCGTAGTGTTACGGTTTTCTTCCGTCAAAGGAGAGTCGGACCAAAATGCAGCGTGGTTAATTCGATACATGTTTATTGAAAGACAAAAACACGAACAATACAAAACAACAAACGGACCGTGAAAACCTATACAGCCTATCTGGTGACGACAAAAACAGAGACAGGAACAATCACCACGAAATACTCAAAGAATATGGCTGCCTAAATATGGTTCCCAATCAGAGACAACGAGAATCACCTGCCTCTGATTGAGAACCGCCTCAGGCAACCATAGACTTTGCTAGAACACCCCACTAAGCCACAATCCCGAAACCTACAAAAAAACCATACATAAACACAACACAAAAACCCCATGTCACACCCTGGCCTGACCAAATAAATGAAGACAAACACAATATATTTCTACCAGGGCGTGACACATAGCCTACATAAAATACCGTAGCTTACAATACATAACAAACCATATCTTACAGTACATATCGTAGCCTACATAACATAACACAACGTAGCCCACAGTACATATCGTAGCCTACATAACATACCGTAGCCTACAGTACATAACATACCGTAGCCTACAGTACATAACATACCGTAGCCTACAGTACATAACATACCGTAGCCTACAGTACATAACATACCGTAGCCTACAGTACATAACATACCGTAGCCTACAGTACATAACATACCGTAGCCTACAGTACATAACATACCGTAGCCTACAGTACATAACATACCGTAGCTTACAGTACATATCGTAGTCTGCATAACATACCGTAGCCCACAGTACATATCGTAGCCTACATAACATAACACAATGTAGCCCACAGTACATATCGTAGCCTACATAACATACCGTAGCCTACAGTACATAACATACCGTAGTCTACATAACATACCGTAGCCCACAGTACATATCGTAGCCTACATAACATACAGTAGCCTACAGTACATAACATACTGTAGCCTACAGTACATAACATACCGTAGCCTACAGTACATAACATACCGTAGCCTACAGTACATGGTGTAGCCTACAGTACATAACATACCGTAGCCTACAGTACATAACATACCGTAGCCTACAGTACATACCGTAGTCTACAGTACATAACATACCGTAGCCCACAGTACATATACCGTAGCCTACAGTAACATAACACAATGTAGCCCACAGTACATACCGTAGCCTACATAACATACCGTAGCCTACAGTACATAACATACCGTAGCCTACAGTACACATACCGTAGCCTACAGTACATATTGTAGCCTACATAACATACCGTAGCCTACAGTACATAAGCCTACATAACATACCGTAGCCTACAGTACATAACATACCGTAGCCTACAGTACATAACATACCGTAGCCTACAGTACATAACATACCGTAGCCTACAGTACATAACATACCGTAGCCTACAGTACATGGTGTAGCCTACAGTACATACCGTAGCCTACAGTACATACCGTAGCCTACAGTACATAACATACCGTAGCCTACAGTACATACCATACCGTAGCCTACAGTACATAACATACCGTAGCCTACAGTACATAACATACCGTAGCCTACAGTACATACCATACCGTAGCCTACAGTACATAACATACCATAGCCTACATAACATACCGTAGCCTACAGTACATAACATACCGTAGCCTACAGTACATAACATACCGTAGCCTACAGTACATGGTGTAGCCTACAGTACATGGTGTAGCCTACAGTACATACCGTAGCCTACAGTACATACCGTAGCCTACAGTACATAACATACCGTAGCCTACAGTACATAACATACCGTAGCCTACAGTACATAACATACCGTAGCCTACAGTACATAACATACCGTACAGTACATAGCCTACAGCCTACAGTACCATACCGTAGCCTACAGTACATAACATACCGTAGCCTACAGTACATAACATACCGTAGCCTACAGTACATACCGCCTACATACCGTAGCCTACAGTACATAACATACCGTAGCCTACAGTACATACATATACCGTAGCCTACAGTACATAACATACCGTAGTCTACATAACATACCGTAGCCTACAGTACATAACATACCGTAGTCTACATAACATACCGTAGCCCACAGTACATACCGTAGTCTACATAACATACCGTAGCCTACAGTACATAACATACCGTAGTCTACATAACATACCGTAGCCCACAGTACATACCGTAGTCTACATAACATACCGTAGCCCACAGTACATATCGTAGTCTACATAACATACCGTAGCCTACAGTACATAACATACGTAGCCTACAGTACATAACATACCGTAGTCTACAGTACATAACATACCGTAGCCTACAGTACATAACATACCGTAGCCTACAGTCCATGGTGTAGCCTACAGTACATACCGTAGCCTACAGTACATACCATAGCGTACAGTACATATCCTAGCCTACAGTACATAACATACCGTAGCCTACAGTACATACCATACCGTAGCCTACAGTACATAACATACCGTAGCCTACAGTACATACCATACCGTAGCCTACAGTACATGGTGTAGCCTACAGTACATAACATACCGTAGCCTACAGTACATGGTGTAGCCTACAGTACATAACATACCGTAGCCTACAGTACATAACATACCGTAGCCTACATAACATACCGTAGCCTACAGTACATAACATACCGTAGCCTACAGTACATAACATACCGTAGCCTACAGTACATACCATAGCCTACAGTACATACCGTAGCCTACAGTACATACCGTAGCCTACAGTACATAACATACCGTAGCCTACAGTACATACCATACCGTAGCCTACAGTACATAACATACCGTAGCCTACAGTACATGGTGTAGCCTACAGTACATACCGTAGCCTACAGTACATACCATACCGTAGCCTACAGTACATAACATACCGTAGCCTACAGTACATAACATACCGTAGCCTACAGTACATACCATACCGTAGCCTACAGTACATAGCATACCGTAGCCTACAGTACATAACATACAGTACATGGTGTATAGTATCAACATCAAGGACCAGGTAAACTAAAGCAATGGTTTCAACATGGGACTTGTACCCTTATAGTATGTCAACTGTTTCTTCATGGATAGACAGGATCCTGCATTCATGACAAGTAGGAAACTACATTCAAATGAATGTAAGTTATTAACATAGAGCTTCCTATTGGTTGATTCAGATTCTATCAAGTGGGAAACTACATTCAAATGAATATAAGTTATTAACATGAGCTTCCTATTGGAAGTAGGAAACTAGAATCAGAATCATAAAACACGGGACGAGATGTTAAAAACTGTCCATTGTGCCAATAGATGGAATGCACTCGTATGAGATTTGCCGTGATGTTGTCAGAGTGGCATGGGAGGTTTATTTCTTAGACTGGGTTAAGATGTCAATTTTGGGACACATCTTCAGTAGTGTGCCTTCGAATCAGTGGGTGTTTCGGCCTTTAATCACTAAACGCCCTCATCAAAGGTGGCCAGCTAAAGGGTGATCAAGCCGTAGCTTGTGTCCCATGCCCAATGAAGATCAAGCCGTAGCTTGTGTCCCATGCCCAATGAAGATCAAGCCGTAGCTTGTGTCCCATGCCCAATTAAGATGTCCCACATTTCCCAGTCAAATGAATGTAAGTTATTTGCAAAGAGCTTCCAATTGGTTAATTCGGATCGTTTTCAAGTGGGAAACTCAGGTATCATATTTCAAATCAAATCATCAATACAAATTGTATTGGTCACATACACATGATTAGCAGATGTTAATGCGAGTGTGGCGAAATGCTTGTGCTTCTAGTTCCGACAGCGCAGTCATATCTAACAAGTAATCTAACAATTCCACAACAACTACCTAATACACACAAATCTAAAGGATGGAATAGGAATATGTACATATAAATATATGGATGAGCGATGACAGAGCGGCACAGGCAAGATGCAGTAGATGGTATAAAATACAGTATATACATACACTATCATTCAAAAGTTTGAGGTCACATAGAAATGTCCTTGTTTTTGAAAGAAAAGTCCATTTTTTTGTCCATTAAAATAACATCAAATCAAATTTTATTTGTCACTTACACATGGTTAGCAGATGTTAATGCGAGTGTAGCGAAATGCTTGTGCTTCTAGTTCAAATTGATCAGAATTACAGTGTAGACATTGTTAATGTTGTAAATGACTATTGTAGCTGGAAACGCCAGATTTTGTATGGAATATCTACATAGGCGAACAGAAGCCCATTATCAGCAACCATCACTCCTGTGTTTCAATGGCATGTTGTGTTAGCCAATCCAAGTTGATCATTTTAAAAGGCTAATTGATCATTAGAAAACCCTTTTGCAATTTTGTTAGCTCAGCTGACAACTGTTGTCCTGATTAAAGAAGCAATAAAACTGACCTTCTTTAGACTAGTTGAGTATCTGGAGCATCAGCATTTGTGGGTTCGATTACAGGCTCAAAATGTCCAAAAACAAAGACCTTTCTTCTGAAACTCGTCAGTCTATTCTTGTTCTGAGAAATGAAGGCTATTCCATGTGAGAAATTGCCAAGAAACTGAAGATCTCCTACAACGCTGTGTATACAGTATCCACTCTTCACAGAACAGCGCAAACTGTCCCTAACCAGAATAGAAAGAGGAGTGGGAGGCCCCGGTGCACAACTGAGCAAGAGGACAAGTACATTAGACTGTCTAGTTTGAGAAACAGACGCCTCACAAGTCCTCAACTGTTAGCTTCATTAAATAGTACCGGCAAAACACAAGTCTCAACGTCAACAGTGAAGAGGCGACTCCGTGATGCTGGCCTTCTAGGCAGAGTTCCTCTGTCCAGTCTCAACAGTGAAGAGGTGACTCCGGGATGCTGGCCTTCTAGGCAGAGTTCCTCTGTCCAGTGTCTGTGTTCTTTTGCCCATCTTAATCTTTTCTTTCTATTGGCCAGTCTGATATGGCTTTTTCTTTGCAACTCTGCCTAGAAGGCCAGCATCCCGGAGTCGCCTCTTCACTGTTGACGTTGAGACTGGTGTTTTGCAGGGACTATTTAATGAAGCTACCAGTTGGCGAGCAATATACTCGGAAGCGGTGGGTGAGGTGCACGTCTTCGAAGTCTGACCAGGAGGCCACTCTGTCTACCTCTTCTGCGGCGACGTTGTTTTGTGGTGCGAACAAAGAATCCACTTCGGGAAAGTCGTATTCCGAGATACGAGTTTCCAAGTCGAAAATGTCAAGAGTTTCCTAGTTCCGGCTATGTCATGAATGCAGCAAAATAATTACATTTTTTTTTAACTCAAACTATATTGGATTCTGCTGGGACTCAGAGTTCATTACAGTGAAGACAGATCCAGTCAAAACACATGATTTATGACACATTAAAAGTCTATGGAATACAGTTGTTGTTTATCTATGCATAGTCACTTTACCCCTACCTACATGTACAAATGACCTCGGTTTAACCTGTACCCACCGCACATTGACTCGGTACCAGTAACCCCTGTATATTGTCTCGTTATTGTTATTTTATTGTGTTACTTTTTCTTATTAATTACTTTAGTTTATTTGAAAAATATTTTCTTAACTTGCTTGAACTGCATTGTTGGTTGAGGGCTTGTAAAAGTCAGCATTTCACCTGTTGTATTCAGCATTTCACTGTCAGGGTCTACTACACCTGTTGTATTCAGCATTTCACTGTGAGGTCTACTACACCTGTTGTATTCAGCATTTCACTGTGAGGTCTACTACACCTGTTGTATTCAGCATTTCACTGTGAGGTCTACTACACCTGTTGTATTCAGCATTTCACTGTGAGGTCTACTACACCTGTTGTATTCAGCATTTCACTGTGAGGTCTACTACACCTGTTGTATTCAGCATTTCACTGTCAGGGTCTACTACACCTGTTGTATTCAGCATTTCACTGTGAGATCTACACCTGTTGTATTCAGCATTTCACTGTCAGGTCTACTACACCTATTGTATTCAGCATTTCATTGTGAGATCTACACCTGTTGTATTCAGCATTTCACTGTCAGGTCTACTACACCTGTTGTATTCAGCATTTCACTGTGAGATCTACACCTGTTGTATTCAGCATTTCACTGTCAGGTCTACTACACCTGTATTCGGCGCATGTGACAAATAAAGTTTGATTTGATTTGTTTTGATCTAGGATCAGATCATTTTGTTGTTTTGTTGGATGTTCAGAGCATGCATTCATAGCTCTCAGAGTAGAGGACTGATCTAGAATCAGTTGTGCATTTTATATCACAATGAATACTATTCCGAGAGCCTTTGTGAATTCCACTGACTGTCTTTAGACTGTTCTGTTGTCTTGATGGAGGTTTTGATCTCTGGTCAGAACACAAGAACACTCATTCAGTTTTGTCTTCAGCTGCCTGGCATCTGGTCTATCCTCTGGGTTGGCACACAGCATCGACTCTATCACCTTGTTCTGTAACACAACCACACACAGTATCCACTCTATCACCTTGTTCTGTAACACAACCACACACAGTATCCACTCTATCACCTTGTTCTGTAACACAACCACACACAGTATCCACTCTATCACCTTGTTCTGTAACACAACCACACACAGTATCCACTCTATCACCTTGTTCTGTAACACAACCACACACAGCATCGACTCTATCACCTTGTTCTGTAACACAACCACACACAGTATCCACTCTATCACCCTGTTCTGTAACACAACCACACACAGTATCCACTCTATCACCTTGTTCTGTAACACAACCACACACAGTATCCACTCTATCACCTTGTTCTGTAACACAACCACACACAGTATCCACTCTATCACCTTGTTCTGTAACACAACCACACACAGTATCCACTCTATCACCTTGTTCTGTAACACAACCACACACAGCATCCACTCTATCACCCTGTTCTGTAACACAACCACACACAGTATCCACTCTATCACCTTGTTCTGTAACACAACCACACACAGTATCCACTCTATCACCTTGTTCTGTAACACAACCACACACAGAATCCACACTATCACCTTGTTCTGTAACACAACCACACACAGAATCCACACTATCACCCTGTTCTGTAACACAACCACACACAGAATCCACACTTTTGACAAGTTCTAAAATGTGTTTTCAAACAAATACATGTATGTGTACCTCTAAGTTGAACTGCGTGTTGAACTGAGGAGGAAAACTCTGGCTTCTGACATCATTCCAGACCTAAACAAGGAATACACACAGTGATGATGTGGTGCATTCTGGTTGTAGGCCTACAGCCCTTGACAGTTCAGGGGTATACTACATCAAAGTCATTGACATACAGTGCCTTGGGAAAGTATTCACACCCCTTGACTTTATTCCACGTTTTGTTGCGTTACAAAGTGGGATTCAAATGGATTTAAATTGTCATTATTGGTTGTTAACGATCTACACAGAATACTCTGTAATGTCAAAGAGGAAGAATTCAAAAATAGTTTTTTTTATGAATGGAAAATTAAACACTAATATATCTTGAGTAGATAAGTATTCAACCCCCTGAGTCAAAACATTAGAATCAGCTTTGGCAGTGATTACAGCTGTGACTCTTTCTGGGTAAGTCTCTAAGAGCTGTGAGTCATTCTGGGTAAGTCTCTAAGAGCTGTGACTCTTTCTGGGTAAGTCTCTAAGAGTGATTACAGCTGTGACTCTTTCTGGGTAAGTCTCTAAGAGTGATTACAGCTGTGAGTCTTTCTGGGTAAGTCTCTCAGAGTGATTACAGCTGTGAGTCTCTAAGAGCTGTGAGTCTTTCTGGGTGAGTCTCTAAGAGCTGTGAGTCTTTCTGGGTAAGTCTCTAAGAGCTGTGAGTTTCTGGGTAAGTCTCTAAGAGCTGTGAGTCTTTCTGGGTAAGTCTCTAAGAGCTGTGAGTTTCTTGGTAAGTCTCTAAGAGCTGTGAGTCTTTCTGGGTAAGTCTCTAAGAGCTGTGAGTCTTTCTGGGTGAGTCTCTAAGAGCTGTGAGTCTTTCTGGGTGAGTCTCTAAGAGCTGTGAGTCTTTCTGGGTAAGTCTCTAAGAGCTGTGAGTCTTTCTGGGTAAGTCTCTAATAGCTGTGAGTCTTTCTGGGTAAGTCTCTAAGAGTGATTACAGCTGTGAGTCTCTAAGAGCTTTGCACACCTGGATTGTACAATATTTGCCCATTATTCTTTTAAAAAAAAATCTTCATGCTCTGTGACCTTGGTTGTTGATCATTGCTAGACAGCCTTTTTCAAGTCTTGCCGTATATTTCCAAGCCGATTTAAGTTCAAACTGTAACTAGGCCACTCCGGAACAATCAATGTCATCTTGTTAAGCAACTGCAGTGTATATTTTACCTTGTGTTTTAGGTTATTGTCCTGCTGAAAGGTAAACTCATCTCTGTGTCTGTTGGAAAGCAGACTGAACCAGGTTTTCCCTCTAGGATTTAGGTCTAGTGGGCTCCCGAGTGGCGCAGCGGTCTAAGACACTGGCCGTCATTGTAAATAAGTATTTTTTCTTAACTGACTTGCCTAGTTAACTTAAGGTTAAAAAAATATATATATATTCAATTAATTTTTATCCTGAAAAACTCCCTTGCTGATAAACATACCCATAACATGACGCAGTTACCAACATTTTTGAAAATATGAAGAGTGATACTCAGTGATGTGTTGTGTTGGAGTTCTTTGAACACTTGTATTCAGGACAAATAGGTCCATATTTTTTGCAGTATTACTTTAGTGAGTTGTTGCAAACAGGAAGCATGTTTTGGAATATTTGTATTCTGTACAAGCTTCCTTTTTTTCACTCTGTCATTTGTGTTTGTTTCTGTGTTTAAAATTCACTGCTCGACTGAGGGATCCTACAGATAATTGTGTGTGTGGTACAGAGACGGTGTAGTCATTTAAAAATCATGTGGCTTGTTAAGCAAATGATTACTCCTAAACTTATTCAGACTTGCCATAACAAAGGAGTTGAATACCTTTTGACTCAAAACATTTCAGCGTTTCATTGTTAATTAATTTGTAAACATTTCTAAAAACATAACTCCACTTTGACATTATGGGGTATTGTGTGTAGATCAGTGGCACAAAATCAAGCTACATAAAATAAATTACATTTAATCCAATCCATTTTAAATTCAAGTTGTCGCACATCAAAATGTGGGAAAAGTCCGGGTGTGTGAAAACTTTGGCATTGTAGACCCTACATGACAGTGTTATCTGAATAAACAGTCGTGGCCAAAAGTTTTGAGGATGACACAAATATTAATTTTCACAAAGTCTGCTGCCTCAGTTTGTATGATGCAATTTGCATATATTCCAGAATGTTATGAAGAGTGATCAGATGAATTGCAATTAATTGCAAAGTCCCTCTTTGCCATGCAAATGAATGTAATCCCCCAAAAACATTTCCACTGCATTTCAGCCCTGCCACAAAAGGGCCAGCTGACATCATGTCAGTGATTCTCTTTTTAACACAGGTGTGAGTGTTGATGAGGACAAAGCTGGAGATCACTCTGTCATGCTGACTGAGTTCGAATAACAGACTGGAAGCTTCAAAAGGAGGGTGGTGCTTGGAATCATTGTTCTTCCTCTGTCAACCATGGTTACCTGCAAGGAAACACACGCCGTTATCATTGCTTTGCACAAAAAGGGCTTCACAGGCAAGGATATTGCTGCCAGTAAGATTGCACCTAAATCAACTATTTATCAGATCATCAAGAACTTCAAGGAGAGCGGTTTAATTGTTGTGAAGAAGGCTTCAGGGTGCCCAAGAAAGTCCAGCAAGCGCCAGGACCATCTCTTAAAGTTGATTCAGCTGCGGGATTGGGGCACCACCAGTACAGAGCTTGCTCAGGAATGGCAGCAGGCAGGTGTGAGTGCATCTGCATGCACAGTGAGGTGAAGACTTTTGGAGGATGGCCTGGTGTCAAGAAGGGCAGCAAAGAAGCTACTTCTCTCCAGGAAAAACATCAGGGACAGACTGATATTCTGCAAAAGGTACAGGGATTGGACTGCTGAGGACTGGTGTAAAGTAATTTTCTCTGATGAATCCCCTTTCCGATTGTTTGGAGCATCCGGAAAAAAGCTTGTCAGGAGAAGACAAGGTGAGCGCTACCATCAGTCCTGTGTCATGCCAACAGTAAAGCATCCTGAGACCATTCATGTGTGGGGTTGCTTCTCAGTGGTCCTTCTGTAGCTCAGTTGGTAGAGCATGGCGCTTGTAACGCCAGGGTAGTGGGTTCGATCCCCGGGACCACCCATACGTAGAATGTATGCACACATGACTGTAAGTCGCTTTGGATAAAAGCGTCTGCTAAATGGCATATATTATTATTATTATTATTATTATCATCCAAGGGAGTGGGCTCACTCACCATTTTGCCTAAGAACACATCCAAGAATAAAGAATGGTACCGACACATCCTCCGAGAGCAGCTTCCTCCGAGAGCAGCTTCCTCCGAGAGCAGCTTCCTCCGAGAGCAACCATCCAGGAACAGTTTGGTGTGGAACAATACCTGTTTCCAGTATGATGGAGCACCTTGCCATAAGGCAAAAGTGATAACTAAGTGGCTCGGGGAAGAAACATCGATATTTTGGGTCCATGGCCAGGAAACTCCCCAGACCTTAATCCCATTGACAACTTGTGGTCAATCCTCAAGAGGCGGGTGGACAAACAAAAACCCACAAATTCTGACAAACTCCAAGCATTGATTATGCAAGAATGGGCTGCCATCAGTCAGGATGTGGCCCAGATGTTAATTGACAGGATGCCAGGGCGGATTGCAGAAGTCTTGAAAAAGAAGGGTCAACACTGCAAATATTAACTATTTGCATCAACGTCATGTAATTGTCAATAACAGCCTTTGACACTTATGAAATGCTTGTAATTATACTTCAGTATTCCATAGTAACATCTGACAAAAATATCTAAAGACACTGAAGCAGCAAACTTTGTGAAGATTAATATTTGCGTCATTCTCAAAACTATTGGCCAGGACTGTACTATTAGTACCTCAGAAAGCCATTTGCTGTGCTAGTTATAGCCTAATGTTAGCTACCTAGCTAACATTGAAGCTAGCTGGTTAGCTACCTAGCTAACATTGAAGCTAGCTGGTTAGCTACCTAGCTAACATTGAAGCTAGCTGGTTAGCTTTTTCTTAATCTTTCCTTCATTCCTTCCATCAAAGTCACCTCTGCTCTCTCCATCCCAGACAGGTTCCAGAGCAGTTCGAAGTAGATCAGACCCAAAGCAAAGATGTCCACCTTTCTGTCGTAGGAGGTCTGGTTCCTCTGTTCACACACATCGGACATTAAACTCATGGAAATGGTTAATCTCTTACTGCAGTGATTCTTGGTCGTCTTAAACAAATCCACTTTGAAACAAAAGTATACACCTCACTCACACACATGGTTATGGTCTTGTACCATTTCAGATATATAGTTGAAATGTATTACATTTTGAGCTTGCATCCCGATATTACACTTTATATACACATCACAGAAGACTGAGCTATAACGAAACCATTTGACATTGAAACACCAGATTTACGGCGTTTAAAAAAAAAACGTTTATGAATTATATAATTATGAAAAATAATAATAACATTCCACCCATGAGGCCACTAGAGGGCGATCATGTCATTTGACTGCAGGAAAGGGCTACAGGGTCAATCTGCAGATAAAACAATAACAAAGCTCAGGGATACGCCTAAATGTAACCCCGAATTCATAGACAGAGCTATGGATGCAAGGACAGACCATCCATTATAGTGTTTTAACCCTGTTTTGAAGCAGTGTGTGTTTACATTTACCTGTTCGGGGGCCATGTAAGACTTGGTTCCTGTCTTTTTCGTTCTCTCCAGCAGGTTCTCATCGTTGTCGTTATCTTCTGCCGTCACCAGACCAAAGTCCCCGATCTTTACCTCTCCCTTCCCCTCTCCGTCACTCATACCAAACATGATGTTAGCAGGCTAGAAGAAGAAGAAGAAGCTGTTCAAATATGAATATGTCCATAACCCACCGGTCATAAACCTGTGATGGGACCAGGATAAGTAGTAAGTGGTGACAGCCTACCTTCAGGTCTCTGTGTAGGAGTTTCTTGGAGTGGATGTATTCTACCCCGTTTACTATCTGCTGTGTGATGTGTAGACTCTCCTCCCTGCGTTTGGGTTTCCGATGAGCGTTCCTCTCGTCGATCCACACTTTTAGAGTCCTCTTGTCACATAGTTCCATCTGGATGTACAGGAACTCAGAGGACGAACTGCTGCCTGAACTAAAGCAGCAGGAAGTAAAAGAACAATTATCATGCTTTCAGTTTGTCGGTCAAATGATCTGAAATGGGAACAGACCTTACTGAAATGGGAACAGACCTTACAGACCTTACTGAAATGGGAACAGACCTTACAGACCTTACTGAAATGGGAACAGACCTTACTGAAATGGGAACAGACCTTACTGAAATGGGAACAGACCTTACTGAAATGGGAACAGACCTTACTGAAATGGGAACAGACCTTACTGAAATGGGAACAGACCTTACTGAAATGGGAACAGACCTTACTGAAATGGGAACAGACCTTACTGAAATGGGAACAGACCTTACAGACCTTACTGAAATGGGAACAGACCTTACTGAAATGGGAACAGACCTTACTGAAATGGGAACAGACCTTACTGAAATGGGAACAGACCTTACAGACCTTACTGAAATGGGAACAGACCTTACTGAAATGGGAACAGACCTTACTGAAATGGGAACAGACATTACCGAAATAGGAGCAGCAACTTATACCAATAAAAGGGAAACTATGATTGTTCTTTATACGTGCTACGGCTATGATATGGGGTCATTTATCTACCTTAGTTGAATACACTGATTAAGTCCCTCGAGATAATGTTTTTTCCATTTATGTTTTGAGGCTGGACTTTAGCACTTATAGGTCGTTAGCATGTAGTTATAGGTCGTTAGCATGTAGTTATAGGTCGTTAGCATGTAGTTATAGGTCGTTAGCATGTAGTTATAGGTCGTTAGCATGTAGTTATAGGTCGTTAGCATATAGTTAGCATGTAGTTATAGGTAGTTAGCATGTAGTTATAGGTCGTTAGCATGTAGTTATAGGTCGTTAGGCATGTAGTTATAGGTCGTTAGCATGTAGTTATAGGTCGTTAGCATGTAGTTATAGGTCGTTAGGCATGTAGTTATAGGTCGTTAGCATGTAGTTATAGGTCGTTAGGCATGTAGTTATAGGTCGTTAGCATGTAGTTATAGGTCGTTAGGCATGTAGTTATAGGTCGTTAGGCATGTAGTTATAGGTCGTTAGCATGTAGTTATAGGTCGTTAGGCATGTAGTTATAGGTCGTTAGCATATAGTTATAGGTCGTTAGCATGTAGTTATAGGTCGTTAGCATATAGTTAGCATGTAGTTATAGGTAGTTCGCATGTAGTTATAGGTCGTTAGCATGTAGTTATAGGTCGTTAGCATGTAGTTATAGGTCGTTAGCGTGTAGTTATAGGTCATTAGGCATGTAGTTAGCATGTAGTTATAGGTCGTTAGCATGTAGTTATAGGTCGTTAGGCATGTAGTTATAGGTCGTTAGCATGTAGTTATAGGTCGTTAGCATGTAGTTATAGGTCGTTAGCATGTAGTTATAGGTCGTTAGGCATGTAGTTATAGGTCGTTAGGCATGTAGTTATAGGTCGTTAGCGTGTAGTTATAGGTCGTTAGGCATGTAGTTATAGGTCGTTAGCATGTAGTTATAGGTCGTTAGCGTGTAGTTATAGGTCGTTAGCGTGTAGTTATAGGTCGTTAGCATGTAGTTATAGGTCGTTAGGCATGTAGTTATAGGTCGTTAGGCATGTAGTTATAGGTCGTTAGGCATGTAGTTATAGGTCGTTAGCATGTAGTTATAGGTCGTTAGCATGTAGTTATAGGTCGTTAGCGTGTAGTTATAGGTCGTTAGGCATGTAGTTATAGGTCGTTAGGCATGTAGTTAGCATGTAGTTATAGGTCGTTAGCATGTAGTTATAGGTCGTTAGCATGTAGTTATAGGTTGTTAGCATGTAGGGCAGTGGGTCCCTTTTAGGTCCCAGCTCATGGTGAGTGTCTTTTAGGTCCCAGCTCATGGTGGGTGTCTTTTAGGTCCCAGCTCATGGTGGGTGTCTTTTAGGTCCCAGCTCATGGTGGGTGTCTTTTAGGTCCCAGCTCATGGTGGGTCCCTTTTAGATCCCAGCTCATGGTGGGTCCCTTTTAGGTCCCAGCTCATGGTGTCTTTTAGGTCCCAGCTCATGGTGGGTCCCAGCTCATGGTGAGTGTCTTTTAGATCCCAGCTCATGGTGGGTCCCTTTTAGGTCCCAGCTCATGGTGGGTTCCTTTTAGGTCCCAGCTCATGGTGGGTCCCTTTTAGGTCCCATCTCATGGTGGGTCCCTTTTAGGTCCCATCTCATGGTGGGTCCCTTTTAGGTCCCAACTCATAGTGAGTGTCTTTTAGGTCCCAGGTCATGGTGAGTGTCGTTTAGTTCCTTTAGTTCCCAGCTCATGGTGGGTGTCTTTTAGGTCCCAGCTCATGGTGGGTTTCTTTTAGGTCCCAGCTCATGGTGGGTGTCTTTTAGGTCCCAGCTCATGGTGGGTGTCTTTTAGGTCCCAGCTCATGGTGGGTCCCTTTTAGATCCCAGCTCATGGTGGGTCCCTTTTAGGTCCCAGCTCATGGTGGGTTTCTTTTAGGTCCCAGCTCATGGTGAGTGCCTTTTAGGTCCCATCTCATTGTGGGTCCCTTTTACGTCCCAGCTGTTGTTGCTAGTAAACTTACAGTGAACACTACCATGAGTGTATATCAAAACCTCTCCTAAAACCCCAACCTGTTTCATTTAATTTGTTGTCAGTGACTCTTTGTTAGTTCCCCCTTCTGTTTGAATGACATTATTGGGGAACGTAACACTAACATGTAAAATGTCATTATTCAAATAACATAACATCTCCCATAGTGCAATGGGAAAGGGACAGTAGTAATAATGTTACTCTGAAGTGGTGTCGCTCTCAGAGTTGTTGTCGCATCGGTACGCGGTGTCCTCCAGCCAGGCGGTGTAGTAGCGTACTATGTTGGGGTGCTGAAGATCTGCTAAGGCACCAACCTCCCGCTTAGCTTTCCTGAGGAAAGATTCACAGGTAAAATAAATACATAATAATAATAATAATAAATAAATAATAATAAATAATAATAATAATAATAAATAAATAATAATAATAATAAATAATAATAATAATAAATAATAAATAAATCCATCAGTGTTATTATACAGCGGCTGGGTCGAGTGAAAGATATCACTTCGATTGCTAAAGTAACAAACATAATGGACTTACCCTTTACTCAGTACTATCTCCTAATGGACTTACCCTTTACTCAGTACTATCTCCTAATGGACTTACCCTTTACTCAGTACTATCTCCTAATGGACTTACCCTTTACTCAGTACTATCTCCTAATGGACTTACCCTTTACTCAGTTACCTTCCTCTCCTAATGGACTTACCCTTTACTCAGTACTATCTCATAATGGACTTACCCTTTACTCAGTACTATCTCCTAATGGACTTACCCTTTACTCAGTACTATCTCCTAATGGACTTACCCTTTACTCAGTACTATCTCATAATGGACTTACCCTTTACTCAGTACTATCTCTTTGCTGTAAGTGGACTTACCCTTTACTCAGTACTATCTCATAATGGACTTACCATGTCCCAGGACTTACTCAGTACTTGCTGTCTCATAATGGACTTACCCTTTACTCAGTACTATCTCATAATGGACTTACCCTTTACTCAGTACTATCTCATAATGGACTTACCCTTTACTCAGTACTATCTCATAATGGACTTACCCTTTACTCAGTACTATCTCATAATGGACTTACTCTTTACTCAGTACTATCTCATAATGGACTTACCCTTTACTCAGTACTATCTCATAATGGACTTACCCTTTACTCAGTACTATCTCCTAATGGACTTACCCTTTACTCAGTACTATCTCCTAATGGACTTACCCTTTACTCAGTACTATCTCATAATGGACTTACCCTTTACTCAGTACTATCTCCTAATGGACTTACCCTTTACTCAGTACTATCTCATAATGGACTTACCCTTTACTCAGTACTATCTCATAATGGACTTACCCTTTACTCATCTCATAATGGACTACTATCTCATAATGGACTTACCCTTACTATCTCATAATGGACTTACTATCTACTATCTCAAATGGACTTACCCTTTACTCAGTACTATCTCATAATGGACTTACTTACCTTTACTCAGTACTATCTCATAATGGACTTACCCTTTACTCAGTACTATCTCATAATGGACTTACCCTTTACTCAGTACTATCTCATAATGGACTTACCCTTTACTCAGTACTATCTCCTAATGGACTTACCCTTTACTCAGTACTATCTCATAATGGACTTACCCTTTACTCAGTACTATCTCATAATGGACTTACCCTTTACTCAGTACTATCTCATAATGGACTTACCCTTTACTCAGTACTATCTCATAATGGACTTACCCTTTACTCAGTACTATCTCATAATGGACTTACCCTTTACTCAGTACTATCTCATAATGGACTAATGGACTTACCCTTTACTCAGTACTATCTCATAATGGACTTACCCTTTACTCAGTACTATCTCTATAATGGACTTACCCTTTACTCAGTACTATCTCATAATGGACTTACCCTTTACTCAGTACTATCTCATAATGGACTTACCCTTTACTCAGTACTATCTCATAATGGACTTACCCTTTACTCAGTACTATCTCATAATGGACTTACCCTTTACTCAGGGACTTACCCTTTACTCAGTACTATCTCCTAATGGACTTACCCTTTACTCAGTACTATCTCATAATGGACTTACCCTTTACTCAGTACTATCTCATAATGGACTTACTCTTTACTCAGTACTATCTTCACCGCAAAATACTTCTGCTCCAGTTCCCGTCGCGCCTTATAGACGTTGCCAAAGCCTCCTTTGCCAATCTTCTCTATTGAATCGAACTCTGATAAAAACCTGAGATAATAAATCATATTTAAATAATCAATCCATCAACATGATCAAACTGTTTTGTGATCAGTATAGATGAGTGTTCCCATCAGCAACAGATTTCAATGCCATCTACTTTATACATTAAATGTGGGATAGAGAAATGAGTATCGTTGTCATACTGAAAGTAACCCCATAATGTACCTAGATTTAATTGGTTGGTTGGATGTCCTTCCACTTGACAAGGTTCCTAAATTGTTGCCTTTTAAATCGGGACCTTCCTTAAAAAAAAAAAAAAACAATGACAAACACTCAAACAACATTTAATAATGCAGTCCATATATCCCCAACAGCAGCGGTGGGCAAATTTGATGGGGGCCTGGGGGCCCACCATAAATCTGAAGTCATGGTGAGGGGCAGCAGCTGCTCGCAGGGAAGCGTACCCACCTCCGTGATGTTTCCGTTATAGTCGGTAATAGCCGTCTTTTGGCCGTTCATTTATTTTTGTTTAGAAAAGCTGTTTAAATTAAATTGGCACCGTCCAATTGTCTGTGAGAAGATAAAACATCAAAAACCTCCCCAAATACCGGTGAGCCAAGCGTGTAGCGTCATACCCAAGAAGACTAGAGGCTGTAATCGCTGCCATAGGTGCTTCAACAAAGTACTGAGTAAAGGGTCTGAATCTTTATATTAAACGTGATATCAGTTATTTTTTGTATACATTTGCTAAAAAAAAAAAAAACTGTTTTTACTTTGTCATTATGTGATGTCATTCTGGGGTATTGTGATGTCATTCTGGGGTATTGTGATGTCATTCTGGGGTATTGTGATGTCATTCTGGGGTATTGTGATGTCATTCTGGGGTATTGTGATGTCATTCTGGGGTATTGTGATGTCATTATGGGGTATTGTTATGTCATTCTGGGGTATTGTGATGTCATTCTGGGGTATTGTGATGTCATTCTGGGGTATTGTGATGTCATTCTGGGGTATTGTGATGTCATTATGGGGTATTTTGTGAAGATTGAAGAGGGGGGAAAAACTATTTAATCCATTTTAGAATAAGGCTTTAACGTAACAAAATGTGGAAACGTCAAGGGGTCTGAATACTTTCCTAAGGCACTGTATTTTATTAACCACACGCGTAAAGCATACAGATATAGAGCGTTTGAGGGGAAATCTGTCAGACAGCGCTTTTATAACACCAATCACTGCAGCAACAATTGTAAATGCAATCGTGTGTCAAAAAATAGTTTTCTGGGCCACAATTAAAAATAGCTGTTTTAAAAAAAATGGTAATGTAAGTGTGCTTTCCATTCACATTTCACACGCAGAAGGAAGGCGTCATCGGTGCGTCACACACCATTTTTCAAAGAGCTGGAGACCGTATGCATTTTGCTACTTCATTTAAAAACAAACTGAACCATCTACTACATGTTTTTCCTTGCTTCAAAGTAACCCAGGCAAAATCTGACCTCATCCGTGGAGGCAGTTTTATACAGACTTCCAGAAGCCATGTTTCATACAGACTTCCATATTTCATTGGAACCAGTAGTCTATTGTTTTATACAGACTTCCAGAAGCCATTGGGACCAGTAGTCTATTGTTTCATACAGACTTCCATATTTCATTGGAACCAGTAGTCTATTGTTTTATACAGACTTCCATATTTCATTGGAACCAGTAGTCTATTGTTTTACACAGACTTCCATAAGCCATTGGAACCAGTAGTCTATTGTTTTATACAGATTGCATATTTCATTGGAACCAGTAGTCTATTGTTTTATACAGACTTCCATATTTCATTGGAACCAGTAGTCTATTGTTTTATACAGACTTCCATATTTCATTGGAACCTGTAGTCTATTGTTTTATACAGACTTCCATATTTCATTGGAACCAGTAGTCTATTGTTTTATACAGACTTTCATATTTCATTGGAACCAGTAGTCTATTGTTTTATACAGACTTCCATATTTCATTGGAACCAGTAGTCTATTGTTTTATACAGACTTCCATATTTCATTGGAACCAGTAGTCTATTGTTTCATACAGACTTCCAGAAGCCATTGGAACCAGTAGTCTATTGTTTTATACAGACTTCCAGAAGCCATTGGAACCAGTAGTCTATTGTTTTATACAGATTCCATATTTCATTGGAACCAGTAGTCTATTGTTTTATACAGACTTCCATATTTCATTGGAACCAGTAGTCTATTGTTTTATACAGACTTCCATATTTCATTGGAACCAGTAGTCTATTGTTTTATACAGACTTCCATATTTCATTGGAACCAGTAGTCTATTGTTTTATACAGACTTCCATATTTCATTGGAACCAGTAGTCTATTGTCTTATACAGACTTCCATATTTCATTGGAACCAGTAGTCTATTGTTTTATACAGACTTCCGTATTTCATTGGAACCAGTAGTCTATTGTTTTATACAGACTTCCATAAACCATTGGAACCAGTAGCCTATTGTTTTATACAGACTTCAATAAGCCATTGGAACCAGTAGTCTATTGTTTCATACAGACTTCCAGAAGCCATTGGAACCAGTAGTCTATTGTTTCATACAGACTTCCATATTTCATTGCAACCAGTAGTCTATTGTTTTATACAGACTTCCATATTTCATTGGAACCAGTAGTCTATTGTTTTATACAGACTTCCATATTTCATTGGAACCAGTAGTCTATTGTTTTATACAGACTTCCATATTTTATTGGAACCAGTAGTCTATTGTTTTATACAGACTTCCATATTTTATTGGAACCAGTAGTCTATTGTTTTATACAGACTTCCATATTTCATTGGAACCAGTAGTCTATTGTTTTATACAGACTTCCATATTTCATTGGAACCAGTAGTCTATTGTTTTATACGGACTTCCATATTTCATTGGAACCAGTAGTCTATTGTTTTATACAGACTTCCATATTTCATTGGAACCAGTAGTCTATTGTTTTATACAGACTTCCATATTTCATTGGAACCAGTAGTCTATTGTTTTATACAGACTTCCATATTTCATTGGAACCAGTAGTCTATTGTTTTATACAGACTTCCATATTTCATTGGAACCAGTAGTCTATTGTTTTATACAGACTTCCATATTTCATTGGAACCAGTAGTCTATTGTTTTATACAGACTTCCATAAACCATTGGAACCAGTAGCCTATTGTTTTATACAGACTTCCATAAGCCATTGGAACCAGTAGTCTATTGTTTCATACAGACTTCCAGAAGCCATTGGAACCAGTAGTCTATTGTTTCATACAGACTGCCATATTTCATTGGAACCAGTAGTGTATTGTTATATAACAGACTTCCATATTTCATTGGAACCAGTAGTCTATTGTTTTATACAGACTTCCATATTTCATTGGAAACAGTAGTCTATTGTTTTATACAGACTTCCATATTTCATTGGAACCAGTAGTCTATTGTTTTATACAGACTTCCATATTTCATTGGAACCAGTAGTCTATTGTTTTATACAGACTTCCATATTTCATTGGAACCAGTAGTCTATTGTTTTATACAGACTTCCATAAGCCATTGGAACCAGTAGTCTATTGTTTTATACAGACTTCCATAAACCATTGGAACCAGTAGTCTATTGTTTTATACAGACTTCCAGAAGCCATTGGAACCAGAAGTCTATTGTTTCATACAGACTTCCATATTTCATTGGAACCAGTAGTCTATTGTTTTATACTGACTTCCAGAAGCCATTGGAACCAGTAGTCTATTGTTTTATACAGACTTCCAGAAGCCATTGGGACCAGTAGTCTATTGTTTCATACAGACTTCCATATTTCATTGGAACCAGTAGTCTATTGTTTTATACAGACTTCCATATTTCATTGGAACCAGTAGTCTATTGTTTTATACAGACTTCCAGAAGCCATTGGAACCAGTAGTCTATTGTTTTATACAGACTTCCATAAACCATTGGAACCAGTAGTCTATTGTTTTATACAGACTTCCATATTTCATTGGAACCAGTAGTCTATTGTTTTATACAGACTTCCATATTTCATTGGAACCAGTAGTCTATTGTTTTATACAGACTTCCATATTTCATTGGAACCAGTAGTCTATTGTTTTATACAGACTTCCATATTTCATTGCAACCAGTAGTCTATTGTTTTATACAGACTTCCAGAGGCCATCGGAACCAGTAGTCTATTGTTTTATACAGACTTCCATATTTCATTGGAACCAGTAGTCTATTGTTTTATACAGACTTCCAGAAGCCATTGGAACCAGTAGTCTATTGTTTTATACAGACTTCCATAAACCATTGGAACCAGTAGTCTATTGTTTTATACAGACTTCCATATTTCATTGGAACCAGTAGTCTATTGTTTTATACAGACTTCCAGAAGCCATTGGAACCAGTAGTCTATTGTTTTATACAGACTTCCATATTTCATTGGAACCAGTAGTCTATTGTTTTATACAGACTTCCATATTTCATTGGAACCAGTAGTCTATTGTTTTATACAGACTTCCATATTTCATTGGAACCAGTAGTCTATTGTTTTATACAGACTTCCATATTTCATTGGAACCAGTAGTCTATTGTTTTATACAGACTTCCATATTTCATTGGAACCAGTAGTCTATTGTTTTATACAGACTTCCAGAAGCCATTGGAACCAGTAGTCTATTGTTTTATACAGACTTCCATATTTCATTGGAACCAGTAGTCTATTGTTTCATACAGACTTCCATATTTCATTGGAACCAGTAGTCTATTGTTTTATACAGACTTCCATATTTCATTGGAACCAGTAGTCTATTGTTTTATACAGACTTCCATATTTCATTGGAACCAGTAGTCTATTGTTTTATACAGACTTCCATATTTCATTGGAACCAGTAGTCTATTGTTTTATACAGACTTCCAGAAGCCATTGGAACCAGTAGTCTATTGTTTTATACAGACTTCCATATTTCATTGGAACCAGTAGTCTATTGTTTTATACAGACTTCCATAAACCATTGGAACCAGTAGTCTATTGTTTTATACAGACTTCCATAAACCATTGGAACCAGTAGTCTATTGTTTTATACAGACTTCCATATTTCATTGGAACCAGTAGTCTATTGTTTTATACAGACTTCCATATTTCATTGGAACCAGTAGTCTATTGTTTTATACAGACTTCCAGAAGCCATTGGAACCAGTAGTCTATTGTTTTATACAGACTTCCATATTTCATTGGAACCAGTAGTCTATTGTTTTATACAGACTTCCATATTTCATTGGAACCAGTAGTCTATTGTTTTATACAGACTTCCAGAAGCCATTGGAACCAGTAGTCTATTGTTTTATACAGACTTCCATATTTCATTGGAACCAGTAGTCTATTGTTTTATACAGACTTCCAGAAGCCATTGGAACCAGTAGTCTATTGTTTTATACAGACTTCCATAAACCATTGGAACCAGTAGTCTATTGTTTTATACAGACTTCCATAAGCCATTGGAACCAGTAGTCTATTGTTTTATACAGACTTCCAGAAGCCATTGGAACCAGTAGTCTATTGTTTTATACAGACTTCCATATTTCATTGGAACCAGTAGTCTATTGTTTTATACAGACTTCCATATTTCATTGGAACCAGTAGTCTATTGTTTTATACAGACTTCCATATTTCATTGGAACCAGTAGTCTATTGTTTTATACAGACTTCCATAAGCCATTGGAACCAGTAGTCTATTGTTTTATACAGACTTCCATATTTCATTGGAACCAGTAGTCTATTGTTTTATACAGACTTCCATATTTCATTGGAACCAGTAGTCTATTGTTTTATACAGACTTCCAGAAGCCATTGGAACCAGTAGTCTATTGTTTTATACAGACTTCCATAAACCATTGGAACCAGTAGTCTATTGTTTTATACAGACTTCCATATTTCATTGGAACCAGTAGTCTATTGTTTTATACAGACTTCCAGAAGCCATTGGAACCAGTAGTCTATTGTTTTATACAGACTTCCATATTTCATTGGAACCAGTAGTCTATTGTTTTATACAGACTTCCATATTTCATTGGAACCAGTAGTCTATTGTTTTATACAGACTTCCATATTTCATTGGAACCAGTAGTCTATTGTTTTATACAGACTTCCATATTTCATTGGAACCAGTAGTCTATTGTTTTATACAGACTTCCATATTTCATTGGAACCAGTAGTCTATTGTTTTATACAGACTTCCAGAAGCCATTGGAACCAGTAGTCTATTGTTTTATACAGACTTCCATATTTCATTGGAACCAGTAGTCTATTGTTTCATACAGACTTCCATATTTCATTGGAACCAGTAGTCTATTGTTTCATACAGACTTCCATATTTCATTGGAACCAGTAGTCTATTGTTTTATACAGACTTCCATATTTCATTGGAACCAGTAGTCTATTGTTTTATACAGACTTCCATATTTCATTGGAACCAGTAGTCTATTGTTTTATACAGACTTCCAGAAGCCATTGGAACCAGTAGTCTATTGTTTTATACAGACTTCCAGAAGCCATTGGAACCAGTAGTCTATTGTTTTATACAGACTTCCATATTTCATTGGAACCAGTAGTCTATTGTTTTATACAGACTTCCATATTTCATTGGAACCAGTAGTCTATTGTTTTATACAGACTTCCATATTTCATTGGAACCAGTAGTCTATTGTTTTTTACAGACTTCCATACACCATTGGAACCAGTAGTCTATTGTTTTATACAGACTTCCATAAGCCATTGGAACCAGTAGTCTATTGTTTTATACAGACTTCCATATTTCATTGGAACCAGTAGTCTATTGTTTTATACAGACTTCCATATTTCATTGGAACCAGTAGTCTATTGTTTTATACAGACTTCCAGAAGCCATTGGAACCAGTAGTCTATTGTTTTATACAGACTTCCATAAACCATTGGAACCAGTAGTCTATTGTTTCATACAGACTTCCATATTTCATTGGAACCAGTAGTCTATTGTTTTATACAGACTTCCATATTTCATTGGAACCAGTAGTCTATTGTTTTATACAGACTTCCATAAACCATTGGAACCAGTAGTCTATTGTTTTATACAGACTTCCATAAACCATTGGAACCAGTAGTCTATTGTTTTATACAGACTTCCATATTTCATTGGAACCAGTAGTCTATTGTTTTATACAGACTTCCATATTTCATTGGAACCAGTAGTATATTGTTTTATACAGACTTCCATAAACAATTGGAACCAGTAGTCTATTGTTTTATACAGACTTCCATAAACCATTGGAACCAGTAGTCTATTGTTTTATACAGACTTCCATATTTCATTGGAACCAGTAGTCTATTGTTTTATACAGACTTCCATATTTCATTGGAACCAGTAGTCTATTGTTTTATACAGACTTCCATATTTCATTGGAACCAGTAGTCTATTGTTTTATACAGACTTCCATATTTCATTGGAACCAGTAGTCTATTGTTTTATACAGACTTCCATATTTCATTGGAACCAGTAGTCTATTGTTTTATACAGACTTCCATAAGCCATTGGAACCAGTAGTCTATTGTTTTATACAGACTTCCATATTTCATTGGAACCAGTAGTCTATTGTTTTATACAGACTTCCATATTTCATTGGAACCAGTAGTCTATTGTTTTATACAGACTTCCATATTTCATTGGAACCAGTAGTCTATTGTTTTATACAGACTTCCATAAGCCATTGGAACCAGTAGTCTATTGTTTTATACAGACTTCCAGAAGCCATTGGAACCAGTAGTCTATTGTTTTATACAGACTTCCATATTTCATTGGAACCAGTAGTCTATTGTTTTATACAGACTTCCATATTTCATTGGAACCAGTAGTCTATTGTTTTATACAGACTTCCATAAACCATTGGAACCAGTAGTCTATTGTTTTATACAGACTTCCATATTTCATTGGAACCAGTAGTCTATTGTTTTATACAGACTTCCAGAAGCCATTGGAACCAGTAGTCTATTGTTTTATACAGACTTCCATATTTCATTGGAACCAGTAGTCTATTGTTTTATACAGACTTCCATATTTCATTGGAACCAGTAGTCTATTGTTTTATACAGACTTCCATAAGCCATTGGAACCAGTAGTCTATTGTTTTATACAGACTTCCATAAACCATTGGAACCAGTAGTCTATTGTTTTATACAGACTTCCATAAGCCATTGGAACCAGTAGTCTATTGTTTTATACAGACTTCCATATTTCATTGGAACCAGTAGTCTATTGTTTTATACAGACTTCCATATTTCATTGGAACCAGTAGTCTATTGTTTTATACAGACTTCCATAAGCCATTGGAACCAGTAGTCTATTGTTTTATACAGACTTCCATAAACCATTGGAACCAGTAGTCTATTGTTTTATACAGACTTCCATATTTCATTGGAACCAGTAGTCTATTGTTTTATACAGACTTCCAGAAGCCATTGGAACCAGTAGTCTATTGTTTTATACAGACTTCCATATTTCATTGGAACTAGTAGTCTATTGTTTTATACAGACTTCCATATTTCATTGGAACCAGTAGTCTATTGTTTTATACAGACTTCCAGAAGCCATTGGAACAAGTAGTATATTGTTTCATACAGACTTCCATAAACCATTGGAACCAGTAGCCTATTGTTTTATACAGACTTCCATAAGCCATTGGAACCAGTAGTCTATTGTTTTATACAGACTTCCAGAAGCCATTGGAACCAGTAGTCTATTGTTTCATACAGACTTCCATATTTCATTGGAACCAGTAGTCTATTGTTTTATACAGACTTCCATATTTCATTGGAACCAGTAGTCTATTGTTTTATACAGACTTCCATAAGCCATTGGAACCAGTAGTCTATTGTTTTATACAGACTTCCATAAACCATTGGAACCAGTAGTCTATTGTTTTATACAGACTTCCAGAAGCCATTGGAACCAGTAGTCTATTGTTTTATACAGACTTCCATATTTCATTGGAACCAGTAGTCTATTGTTTTATACAGACTTCCATATTTCATTGGAACCAGTAGTCTATTGTTTTATACAGACTTCCATATTTCATTGGAACCAGTAGTTTATTGTTTTATACAGACTTCCATATTTCATTGCAACCAGTAGTCTATTGTTTTATACAGACTTCCAGAAGCCATCGGAACCAGTAGTCTATTGTTTTATACATACTTCCATATTTCATTGGAACCAGTAGTCTATTGTTTTATACTGACTTCCAGAAGCCATTGGAACCAGTAGTCTATTGTTTTATACAGACTTCCATATTTCATTGGAACCAGTAGTCTATTGTTTTATACAGACTTCCATATTTCATTGGAACCAGTAGTCTATTGTTTTATACAGACTTCCATTGGAACCAGTAGTCTATTGTTTTATACATATTTAATTGGAACCAGTAGTCTATTGTTTTATACAGACTTCCATATTAAACCATTGGAACCAGTAGTCTATTATTTTATACAGACTTCCATATTTCATTGGAACCAGTAGTCTATTGTTTTATACAGACTTCCATATTTCATTGGAACCAGTAGTCTATTGTTTTA
Source organism: Oncorhynchus gorbuscha (assembly GCF_021184085.1). Lineage (NCBI taxonomy): Eukaryota > Metazoa > Chordata > Actinopteri > Salmoniformes > Salmonidae > Oncorhynchus > Oncorhynchus gorbuscha. The sequence continues at coordinate 2,634,032 of NC_060183.1, forward strand.
TACAGACTTCCATAAGCCATTGGAACCAGTAGTCTATTGTTTTATACAGACTTCCATAAACCATTGGAACCAGTAGTCTATTGTTTTATACAGACTTCCATATTTCATTGGAACCAGTAGTCTATTGTTTTATACAGACTTCCATATTTCATTGGAACCAGTAGTCTATTGTTTTATACAGACTTCCAGAAGCCATTGGAACCAGTAGTCTATTGTTTCATACAGACTTCCATATTTCATTGGAACCAGTAGTCTATTGTTTTATACAGACTTCCATATTTCATTGAAACCAGTAGTCTATTGTTTTATACAGACTTCCATAAACCATTGGAACCAGTAGTCTATTGTTTTATACAGACTTCCAGAAGCCATTGGAACCAGTAGTCTATTGTTTTATACAGACTTCCATAAACCATTGGAACCAGTAGTCTATTGTTTTATACAGACTTCCATATTTCATTGGAACCAGTAGTCTATTGTTTCATACAGACTTCCATATTTCATTGGAACCAGTAGTCTATTGTTTTATACAGACTTCCATATTTCATTGGAACCAGTAGTCTATTGTTTTATACTGACTTCCAGAAGCCATTGGAACCAGTAGTCTATTGTTTTATACAGACTTCCATAAACCATTGGAACCAATAGTCTATTGTTTTATACAGACTTCCATATTTCATTGGAACCAGTAGTCTATTGTTTTATACAGACTTCCATATTTCATTGGAACCAGTAGTCTATTGTTTTATACAGACTTCCAGAAGCCATTGGAACCAGTAGTCTATTGTTTTATACAGACTTCCATATTTCATTGGAACCAGTAGTCTATTGTTTTATACAGACTTCCATATTTCATTGGAACCAGTAGTCTATTGTTTTATACAGACTTCCATATTTCATTGGAACCAGTAGTCTATTGTTTTATACAGACTTCCATATTTCATTGGAAACCAGTAGTCTATTGTTTCATACAGACTTCCATAAGCCATTGGAACCAGTAGTCTATTGTTTTATACAGACTTCCATATTTCATTGGAACCAGTAGTCTATTGTTTTATACAGACTTCCATATTTCATTGGAACCAGTAGTCTATTGTTTTATACAGACTTCCATAAGCCATTGGAACCAGTAGTCTATTGTTTTATACAGACTTCCATATTTCATTTGAAACCAGTAGTCTATTGTTTCATACAGACTTCCAGAACCAGTAGTCTATTGTTTTATACAGACTTCATTGGAACCAGTAGTCTATTGTTTCATACAGACTTCCATAAGCCATTGGAACCAGTAGTCTATTGTTTTATACAGACTTCCATATTTCATTGGAACCAGTAGCCTATTTCTCTCCTGTTCTATTGGTTTTCAACGGTCTCTCATTGTCTGGTAGCCAAATGCACATTCGCGTGTAGCCATGAGAGCAGGGGAAGATTTTCCTAAGTGAATTAAATATACAGCATAGGCTACTGAAGCATGATTTTGCCACAGAGGATCAAGAGGATCAGAGGATCAAGAGCTTCTCCTAGCCATAATTATTTTAAATCGCATTGCCTACAGTTGAAAGGAAAGGCAGAGTGCGCAATATTGTTGAGTTGTGACTGTCTCTGAAAAGTAGAGAGGCCAAACCAGGCATATCACAATATTAATACACTCAATCACAGGAAAACTTAGTTTGGAAAGAAAATGTATATTTCTGTAAAGAGAACAGAATGAAAAGACCAAAATTCTCAACTTTATTGAGCAAACAGCAACAGACCTGTAGCCTATTTAATTGGCAGCAGCAGAGCGCATCGGCCATATCCCCAGTATTCCCTCTTCATCATCGGTGGCTCAGTGCCACTTAAAAGTTTAGTTTTTGGACAATAATGTCCTTCTCCCGTTTAGAAGATCCCCCTTTCACATTATATGGACAATTCATGTTTTTATTGATCTGTTTTTCAGTGTCAGCAGAGTAGGAGGACCACTAGTAGTTCTGGGGGGGTGGGGCCTGGACCTGGCCCCTCCAACTTGGACCCCCGCCAGTTGAAATGGTCTAGAACCGCCACTGAGGAGGACTAATGTCTTCAGTCATATAAGATGTAGTAAAATTGTAAGTAGTGGTGTAAAGTACTACTTACAATATTCACTTAATGTTTTTAAAAAATTGGGGGGGGGGGTATCTGTACTTTACTATTAATATTTGTGACAACTTTTACTTCACTACATTCCTAAAGAAAATAATGTACTTTTTACTCCATGCACACAAACTCGTTCCATTTCCAACGCTCAGTCAGGACAACAATATGGTCTAATACACACCACCTATCGCTATAACGCATTGTCGTCCCTACTACCTCTGATCTGACGAGCTCAATGTGGGAGTGTTGTCCCCGGGCTCTCCGCAAATAACAAAATGGCGCCGCTTGGTTTGCTTAATATAAGGAACTGGATGTAAAGCATTTACTTTTACTTGAGTATGACAATTGAGTCCTTTTTCCCCACCACCAGTAAACTTAAATGTAAAACTAGATACTTTTAGACTTTTACTCAATTAGTATTTTACTGGGTGGCTTCACTTTTACTCTTACTAAATGCTGCAGGTCAAATGTCCAGAGCCACATTTTCATAACGGAAACCCTATTTTGGAGTTAATTTCACGCAATTCTACACATTTTGCCATAGAGTTTAGAGCAAATGTTACGGTTTTAAAGCAAGTTTGATGCAATTCTACACATTTTGCCATAGAGTGTAGAGCAAATTTTGCGGTTTTAAAGCAAGTTTGATGCAATTCTACACATTTTGCCATAGAGTGTAGAGCAAATGTTACGGTTTTAAAGCAAGTTTGATGCAATTCTACACATTTTGCCATAGAGTGTAGATCAAAGGGGCGGCAGGGTAGCCTAGTGGTTAGAGCGTTGGACTAGTAACCTAGAAGGTTGCAAGTTCAAACCCCCGAGCTGACAAGGTACAAATCTGTCGTTCTGCCCTTGAACAGGCAGTTAACCCACTGTTCCTAGGCCGTCATTGAAAATAAGAATTTGTTCTTAACTGACTTGCCTGGTTAAATAAAGGTAAACAATTTTTTTTACGGTTTTAAAGCAAGTTTGATGCAATTCTACACATTTTGCCATAGAGTATAGATGTCACGCCCTGGTCGTAATATATTGTGTTTGTCTTCATTTATTTGGTCAGGCCAGGGTGTGACATGGGTTTATTGTGGTGTGTTTTGTCTTGGGGTTTTGTGGGGTGTTGGGTGTGTGGCTTAGTGGGGGTATCTAGCAAAGTCTATGGCTGTCTGGAGTGGTTCTCAATCAGAGGCAGGTGTGTATCGTTGTCTCTGATTGGGAACCATATTTAGGCAGCCATATTCTTTGAGTGTTTTGTGGGTGATTGTTCCTGTCTTTGTGTTTGCACCAGATAGGGCTGTTTGGTGGGTGATTGTTCCTGTCTTTGTGTTTGCACCAGATAGGGCTGTTTGGTGGGTGATTGATCCTGTCTTTGTGTTTGCACCAGATGGGGCTGTTTGGTGGGTGATTGTTCCTGTCTTTGTGTTTGCACCAGATGGGGCTGTTTGGTGGGTGATTGATCCTGTCTTTGTGTGTGATTGTTCCTGTCTTTGTGTTGCACCAGATGGGGCTGTTTGGTGGGTGATTGATCCTGTCTTTGTGTTTGCACCAGATGGGGCTGTTTGGTGGGTGATTGATCCTGTCTTTGTGTTTGCACCAGATAGGGCTGTTTGGTGGGTGATTGATCCTGTCTTTGTGTTTGCACCAGATAGGGCTGTTTGGTGGGTGATTGATCCTGTCTTTGTGTTTGCACCAGATAGGGCTGTTTGGTGGGTGATTGATCCTGTCTTTGTGTTTGCACCAGATGGGGCTGTTTGGTGGGTGATTGTTCCTGTCTTTGTGTTTGCACCAGATAGGGCTGTTTGGTGGGTGATTGTTCCTGTCTTTGTGTTTGCACCAGATAGGGCTGTTTGGTGGGTGATTGTTCCTGTCTTTGTGTTTGCACCAGATAGGGCTGTTTGGTGGGTGATTGTTCCTGTCTTTGTGTTTGCACCAGATAGGGCTGTTTGGTGGGTGATTGTTCCTGTCTTTGTGTTTGCACCAGATGGGGCTGTTTGGTGGGTGATTGTTCCTGTCTTTGTGTTTGCACCAGATGGGGCTGTTTGGTGGGTGATTGATCCTGTCTTTGTGTGTGATTGTTCCTGTCTTTGTGTTGCACCAGAGGGCTGTTTGGTGGGTGATTGATCCTGTCTTTGTGTTTGCACCAGATGGGGCTGTTTGGTGGGTGATTGATCCTGTCTTTGTGTGTGATTGATCCTGTCTTTGTGTGTGATTGATCCTGTCTTTGTGTTTGCACCAGATAGGGCTGTTTGGTGGGTGATTGATCCTGTCTTTGTGTGTGATTGATCCTGTCTTTGTGTTTGCACCAGATGGGGCTGTTTGGTGGGTGATTGTTCCTGTCTTTGTGTTTGCACCAGATAGGGCTGTTTGGTGGGTGATTGATCCTGTCTTTGTGTTTGCACCAGATAGGGCTGTTTGGTGGGTGATTGATCCTGTCTTTGTGTTGCACCAGATGGGGCTGTTTGGTGGGTGATTGTTCCTGTCTTTGTGTTTGCACCAGATGGGGCTGTTTGGTGGGTGATTGTTCCTGTCTTTGTGTTTGCACCAGATGGGGCTGTTTGGTGGGTGATTGTTCCTGTCTTTGTGTTTGCACCAGATAGGGCTGTTTGGTGGGTGATTGTTCCTGTCTTTGTGTTTGCACCAGATGGGGCTGTTTGGTGGGTGATTGTTCCTGTCTTTGTGTTTGCACCAGATGGGGCTGTTTGGTGGGTGATTGATCCTGTCTTTGTGTTTGCACCAGATGGGGCTGTTTGGTGGGTGATTGTTCCTGTCTTTGTGTTTGCACCAGATGGGGCTGTTTGGTGGGTGATTGATCCTGTCTTTGTGTTTGCACCAGATGGGGCTGTTTGGTGGGTGATTGTTCCTGTCTTTGTGTTTGCACCAGATAGGGCTGTTTGGTGGGTGATTGTTCCTGTCTTTGTGTTTGCACCAGATAGGGCTGTTTGGTGGGTGATTGTTCCTGTCTTTGTGTTTGCACCAGATAGGGCTGTTTGGTGGGTGATTGTTCCTGTCTTTGTGTTTGCACCAGATGGGGCTGTTTGGTGGGTGATTGATCCTGTCTTTGTGTTTGCACCAGATGGGGCTGTTTGGTGGGTGATTGTTCCTGTCTTTGTGTTTGCACCAGATGGGGCTGTTTGGTGGGTGATTGATCCTGTCTTTGTGTTTGCACCAGATGGGGCTGTTTGGTGGGTGATTGATCCTGTCTTTGTGTTTGCACCAGATGGGGCTGTTTGGTGGGTGATTGTTCCTGTCTTTGTGTTTGCACCAGATGGGGCTGTTTGGTGGGTGATTGTTCCTGTCTTTGTGTTTGCACCAGATAGGGCTGTTTGGTGGGTGATTGATCCTGTCTTTGTGTTTGCACCAGATGGGGCTGTTTGGTGGGTGATTGTTCCTGTCTTTGTGTTTGCACCAGATAGGGCTGTTTGGTGGGTGATTGTTCCTGTCTTTGTGTTTGCACCAGATGGGGCTGTTTGGTGGGTGATTGTTCCTGTCTTTGTGTTGCACCAGATGGGGCTGTTTGGTGGGTGATTGTTCCTGTCTTTGTGTTTGCACCAGATGGGGCTGTTTGGTGGGTGATTGTTCCTGTCTTTGTGTTTGCACCAGATGGGGCTGTTTGGTGGGTGATTGATCCTGTCTTTGTGTTTGCACCAGATGGGGCTGTTTGGTGGGTGATTGATCCTGTCTTTGTGTTTGCACCAGATGGGGCTGTTTGGTGGGTGATTGATCCTGTCTTTGTGTTTGCACCAGATGGGGCTGTTTGGTGGGTGATTGATCCTGTCTTTGTGTTTGCACCAGATGGGGCTGTTTGGTGGGTGATTGTTCCTGTCTTTGTGTTTGCACCAGATGGGCTGTTTGGTGGGTGATTGTTCCTGTCTTTGTGTTTGCACCAGATAGGGCTGTTTGGTGGGTGATTGTTCCTGTCTTTGTGTTTGCACCAGATGGGGCTGTTTGGTGGGTGATTGTTCCTGTCTTTGTGTTGCACCAGATGGGGCTGTTTGGTGGGTGATTGTTCCTGTCTTTGTGTTTGCACCAGATGGGGCTGTTTGGTGGGTGATTGTTCCTGTCTTTGTGTTGCACCAGATGGGGCTGTTTGGTGGGTGATTGATCCTGTCTTTGTGTTGCACCAGATGGGGCTGTTTGGTGGGTGATTGTTCCTGTCTTTGTGTTTGCACCAGATGGGGCTGTTTGGTGGGTGATTGTTCCTGTCTTTGTGTTGCACCAGATAGGGCTGTTTGGTGGGTGATTGTTCCTGTCTTTGTGTTTGCACCAGATGGGGCTGTTTGGTGGGTGATTGTTCCTGTCTTTGTGTTTGCACCAGATGGGGCTGTTTGGTGGGTGATTGTTCCTGTCTTTGTGTTTGCACCAGATGGGGCTGTTTGGTGGGTGATTGTTCCTGTCTTTGTGTTTGCACCAGATGGGGCTGTTTGGTGGGTGATTGATCCTGTCTTTGTGTTTGCACCAGATGGGGCTGTTTGGTGGGTGATTGTTCCTGTCTTTGTGTTTGCACCAGATGGGGCTGTTTGGTGGGTGATTGTTCCTGTCTTTGTGTTTGCACCAGATGGGGCTGTTTGGTGGGTGATTGTTCCTGTCTTTGTGTTTGCACCAGATGGGGCTGTTTGGTGGGTGATTGTTCCTGTCTTTGTGTTTGCACCAGATGGGGCTGTTTGGTGGGTGATTGTTCCTGTCTTTGTGTTGCACCAGATAGGGCTGTTTGGTGGGTGATTGTTCCTGTCTTTGTGTTGCACCAGATGGGGCTGTTTGGTGGGTGATTGTTCCTGTCTTTGTGTTGCACCAGATGGGGCTGTTTGGTGGGTGATTGATCCTGTCTTTGTGTTTGCACCAGATAGGGCTGTTTGGTGGGTGATTGTTCCTGTCTTTGTGTTTGCACCAGATGGGGCTGTTTGGTGGGTGATTGTTCCTGTCTTTGTGTTTGCACCAGATGGGGCTGTTTGGTGGGTGATTGTTCCTGTCTTTGTGTTTGCACCAGATAGGGCTGTTTGGTGGGTGATTGTTCCTGTCTTTGTGTTTGCACCAGATAGGGCTGTTTGGTGGGTGATTGTTCCTGTCTTTGTGTTTGCACCAGATAGGGCTGTTTGGTGGGTGATTGTTCCTGTCTTTGTGTTTGCACCAGATGGGGCTGTTTGGTGGGTGATTGTTCCTGTCTTTGTGTTTGCACCAGATAGGGCTGTTTGGTGGGTGATTGTTCCTGTCTTTGGTGGGTGATTGATCCTGTCTTTGTGTTGCACCAGATAGGGCTGTTTGGTGGGTGATTGTTCCTGTCTTTGTGTTTGCACCAGATGGGGCTGTTTGGTGGGTGATTGTTCCTGTCTTTGTGTTGCACCAGATAGGGCTGTTTGGTGGGTGATTGATCCTGTCTTTGTGTTTGCACCAGATGGGGCTGTTTGGTGGGTGATTGTTCCTGTCTTTGTGTTTGCACCAGATGGGGCTGTTTGGTGGGTGATTGTTCCTGTCTTTGTGTTTGCACCAGATGGGGCTGTTTGGTGGGTGATTGTTCCTGTCTTTGTGTTTGCACCAGATGGGGCTGTTTGGTGGGTGATTGATCCTGTCTTTGTGTTTGCACCAGATGGGGCTGTTTGGTGGGTGATTGATCCTGTCTTTGTGTTTGCACCAGATGGGGCTGTTTGGTGGGTGATTGTTCCTGTCTTTGTGTTTGCACCAGATGGGGCTGTTTGGTGGGTGATTGATCCTGTCTTTGTGTTTGCACCAGATGGGGCTGTTTGGTGGGTGATTGTTCCTGTCTTTGTGTTTGCACCAGATGGGGCTGTTTGGTGGGTGATTGTTCCTGTCTTTGTGTTTGCACCAGATGGGGCTGTTTGGTGGGTGATTGATCCTGTCTTTGTGTTGCACCAGATGTTTGGTGATTGTTCCTGTCTTTGTGTTGCACCAGATGGGGCTGTTTGGTGGGTGATTGTTCCTGTCTTTGTGTTTGCACCAGATGGGGCTGTTTGGTGGGTGATTGTTCCTGTCTTTGTGTTTGCACCAGATGGGGCTGGGCTGTTTGTGTTTGCACCAGATGGGGCTGGGTGATTGTTCCTGTCTTTGTGTTGCACCAGATAGGGCTGTTTGGTGGGTGATTGTTCCTGTCTTTGTGTTGCACCAGATGGGGCTGTTTGGTGGGTGATTGATCCTGTCTTTGTGTTTGCACCAGATGGGGCTGTTTGGTGGGTGATGTTTGGTGGGTGATTGTTCCTGTCTTTGTGTTTGCACCAGATAGGGCTGTTTGGTGGGTGATTGATCCTGTCTTTGTGTTTGCACCAGATGGGGCTGTTTGGTGGGTGATTGTTCCTGTCTTTGTGTTTGCACCAGATAGGGCTGTTTGGTGGGTGATTGTTCCTGTCTTTGTGTTTGCACCAGATGGGGCTGTTTGGTGGGTGATTGTTCCTGTCTTTGTGTTGCACCAGATGGGGCTGTTTGGTGGGTGATTGTTCCTGTCTTTGTGTTTGCAGATTGTTTCACATTTCATTATTTTGTAGTTTCTTCATGTATAGTTTTTTCCTTCATTAAAATATCATGAATCATCATCACACTGCATTTTGGTCCGACTCTCCTCCTCCACGAGAAAGCCGTTACAGGGAGGGTTTGTATACATCGTGGATGTTAGATTTCAATGATCCAGAATGATCCAGAATGATCCAGAATGATCCAGAATGATCCAGAATGATCCAGAATGATCCAGAATGATCCAGAATGATCCAGAATGCTACCAGCACATGCAGCACATTCGATATGCTGACAGAATTTAGGAAGCCTTGTGGTTGAATCTGTGTTTGAAATTCACTCCTCGAATGAGGGACGTTACAGATGTGTGGGGTACAGAGATGAATGAGTAGTCATTCAAAAATCATGGTAAACACTATTATTGCTCACAGAGTGAGTCCATGCAACTATGTTAAGTATTTTATCTTCATTTTTTAAAACTGATTGACTCAAGACATTTCAGCTTTTCATTTGTAATGATTCTGTAATGAAACATGTCTAAAAACATAATTCCACTTTGACATTATGGGGTATTGTGTGTGTAAGCCTGTGACAAAAAAAATCAACATTTAATCCATTTTAAATTCAAGCTGTAAATCAACAAAATGTGGAAAAAGTCAAGGGGTGTGAATACTTTCTGGGGGCACTGTAAATGTAAATGACAGACAGAAACATACAGTTCAAATTTCAGTAGTCTTCCTCCAAAATCCTGGAATCAGGAAGGAAGAAACAGGAAATCCAGAATCCTCCAAAATCCTGGAATCGGGAAGGAAGAAACAGGAAATCCAGAATCCTCCAAAATCCTGGAATCAGGAAGGAAGAAACAGGAAATCCAGAATCCTCCAAAATCCTGGAATCGGGAAGGAAGAAACAGGAAATCCAGAATCCTCCAAAATCCTGGAATCAGGAAGGAAGAAACAGGAAATCCAGAATCCTCCAAAATCCTGGAATCAGGAAGGAAGAAACAGGAAATCCAGAATCCTCCAAAATCCTGGAATCGGGAAGGAAGAAACAGGAAATCCAGAATCCTCCAAAATCCTGGAATCAGGAAGGAAGAAACAGGAAATCCAGAATCCTCCAAAATCCTGGAATCAGGAAGGAAGAAACAGGAAATCCAGAATCCTCCAAAATCCTGGAATCAGGAAGGAAGAAACAGGAAATCCAGAATCCTCCAAAATCCTGGAATCAGGAAGGAAGAAACAGGAAATCCAGAATCCTCCAAAACCAGGATATCTGGAAAGCCTAGAAATAGGATGGAAAGTAACCAGATGTTTTACACCCCTAGTACAGTAACGTATAATATGCTATGTTACTCTGTCAACTGGCTTACAGGGCATTGCCATTGGGTGGTAGGGTAGGGGCCCCAATACGGGGACCAATGACAACACAGTGGGTCAGATCCAGATTTGTAGAACTATAATCCTCTCATGTAAAGCTGCTAGTTGCTGTGACACTGTTGTCATCCTCTGAGCTAAAACAATAAAAAACAAGCTCTTGGTAAACAGTTATTAGGGTTGCTTTGTTTATGTGCTTTGTGTGCTTTGTGTGTGTGTGGCTTTGTGCGTGTGTGTGCTTTGTGTGTGTGTTGCTTTGTGTGTGTGTGTGTGTGTGTGTGTGTGTGTGTGTGTGTGTGTGTGTGTGTGTGTGTGTGTGTGTGTGTGTGTGTGTGTGTGTGTGTGTGTGTGTGTGTGTGTGTGTGTGTGTGTGTGTGTGTGTGTGTGTGTGTGTGGCATTAGCAGTCACTCAACGTTATCTACTTGATGCAAATAAAACCCCAATTATAATTTTAAGAACAATTGTTATATTTGCATAATATCACTATAATAAAATCAGATGAAATGTCTGCCATTTTAAAGCACCAACACAACAGCCAGCCAGTCAGACAGGGACATAGAGGGAAGGGGGAGGTAGGCCTTTTACGACACCTTAGGAAAACATGAAAGGCGGATGTGATGTTTTCTAATATCTATAAATTACCCTCTATGAGCGAGAGAGAGAGAGGAGAAAGAGAGAGAGAGAGAGGAGAAAGAGAGAGAGACAGAGAAACAGAGAAACAGAGACAGAAGAGAGAGAGAGAGAGACAGAAG